>NC_133617.1:460645590-460951424 GCF_048593235.1 Sminthopsis crassicaudata
GGGATAATGTTGTAAAAAATGTTATTATTATAAAATCAATAAAAAAAAGAAAAAGACAAGTCCATTACAGTTGATCATCACATAATCTTATTGCTATATTTAGTGTTTTCTTGGTCTTATTCATTTCACTTAGCATCAATTCACAAAAGTCTTTTCAGGGTTTTCTGAAATTTTTCTGCTGATTGTTTCTTATAGAACAATAATTTTATGTTACATTTATATTTAGCCTAACTTATTTAGCCATTCCCCAACTGGTGGGCATCCATTCAGTTTTTAGTTCCTTGCCACTAGAAAAAGGGCTGCTACAAACATCTTTACACATGGGTGTCCTTTTTCCTTCTTTAAGGTCACTTTGGAATATAGACTGAGGAGAAACACTGCTAGATCAAAGGGCATGCACAGTTTGAAAGACCTTTGGGCATAGTTCCAAATTGCTCTCTAAAATGGTTGTATTATTCACAACTCCATCAACAATGTATTAGTCTCTCAAGTTTTTTCACATTACCTCCAATATTTATCATTATCTTTTCCTGTCATTTTAGTCAAGAAGAGGTATGAAGTGGTAGCTCAGAGCTGTCTTAATTTGCATAGAATTCACTTGCTTTTTGAAACATTCAACTACCTTCTTCCAAAGGTCTTCCCTAGTGTATCAAATGCTAGTATTTTCCCAATGAGGTTACATCTTGATATTTTTGTTGTCAACTGCAGTGACTCTAGAAGTAGGATCTGTTATTCTTATCCTTTATTTTTATTTTTTTTTAATTTTTATTTTATTTTATAATTATAACATTTTTGACAGTACATATGCATGGGTAATTTTTTACAATATTATCCCTTGCACTTACTTATATTCAGATTTTTGTCCTTCCTCCCCCAACCCCCTCCCCCAGATGGCAAGCAGTCTTATATATGTTAAATATATTACAGTATATCCTAGATACAATATATGTGTGTAGAACTGAATTTTTTGTTGCACAGGAAGAATTGGATTCAGAAGGTAAAAATAACAGTTTACATTCATTTCCCAGTGTTCCTTTTCTGGATGTAGCTGGTTCTGTCCATCATTAATCAATTGGAATTGGATTAGCTCTTCTCTATGTTGAAGAAATCCACTTCCATCAGCATACATCCTCGTACAGTATCATTGTTGAAGTGTATAATGATCTTCTGGTTCTGCTCGTTTCACTCAGCATCAGTTGATGTAAGTCTCTCCAAGCCTCTCTGTATTTCTCCTGTTGGTCATTTCTTATAGAACAATAATATTCCATAACATTCATATATCATAGTTTACCCAACCATTCTCCAATTGATGGACATCCATTCATCTTCCAGCTTCTAGCCAGTATGAAAAGGGCTGCCACAAACATTTTGGCACATACAGGTCCCTTTCCCTTCTTTAGTAGTTCCTTGGGGTATAAGCCCAGTAGTAGTATGGCTGGGTCAAAGGGTATGCACATTTTGATAACTTTTTGGGCATAATTCCAGATTGCTCTCCAGAATGGTTGGATTCTTTCACAACTCCACCAACAATGCATCAATGTCCCAGTTTTCCCACAGCCCCTCCAACATTCATCGTTATTTGTTCCTATCATCTTAGCCAATCTGACAGGTGTGTAATGATACCTCAGAGTTGTCTTAATTTGCATTTCTCTGATCAATACTGATTTGGAACACTCTTTCATATGAGTGGAAATAATTTTAATTTCATCATCTGAAAATTGTCTGTTCATATCCTTTGACCATTTATCAATTGGAGAATGGCTTGATTTCTTATAAATAAAAGTCAATTCTCTGTATATTTTGGAGATGAGTCCTTTATCAGAACCTTTAACTGTAAAAATTTTTTCCCAATTTGTTACTTCACTTCTAATCTTGTTTGCATTAGTTTTGTTTGTGCAGAAACTTTTTAATTTGGTGTAATCAAAATGTTCTATTTTGTGATCAATAATGGTCTCTAGTTCTCCCTTGGACACAAACTCCTCCCTCCTCCACAAATCTGAGAGGTAAACCATCCCATGTTCCTCCAATTTATTTATGATTTCGTTCTTTATGCCTAAATCTTGGACTCATTTTGATCTAATCTTAGTATGTGGTGTTAAATGTGGGTCCATGCTTAGTTTCTGCCATACTAATTTCCAGTTTTCCCAGCAGTTTTTGTCAAATAATGAATTCTTATCCCAAAATTTGGGATCTTTGGGTTTGTCAAAGATTAGATTGCTATTTTTCTTCACTATCTTGTCCTGTGAACCTAACTTATGCCACCGATCAACTAGTCTATTTCTTATCCAATACCAAATGGTTTTAGTGACTGTTGCTTTATAATATAGCTTTAAATCAGGTACACTTAGACCACCTTCCTCTGACTTTTTTTTCATTAGTTCCCTTGCAATTCTCGACCTTTTATTCTTCGATATGAATTTTGTTGTTATTTTCTCTAGGTCATTAAAATAGTTTCTTGGGAGTCTGATTGGTATAGCACTAAATAAATAGATTAGTTTGGGGAGTATTGTCATCTTTATTATATTCGCTTGGCCTATCCAAGAACACTGATTGTCTTTCCAATTATTTAAATCTGACTTCATTTTTGTGGCAAGTGTTTTGTAATTTTGCTCATATAATTCCTGACTCTCCTTTGGTAAATATATTCCCAAATATTTTATACTATCGACTGTTATTTTGAATGGAATTTCTCTTTGTATCACTTGCTGTTGGATTGTGTTGGTAATATATAAAAATCCTGAGGATTTATGTGGATTTATTTTGTATCCTGCGACTTTGCTAAAATTCTGAATTATTTCTAATAGCTTTTTAGCAGAGTCTTTGGGGTTCTCTAAGTATACCATCATGTCATCTGCGAAAAGTGATAATTTGATTTCCTCATTTCCTAATCTAATTCCTTGAATCTCTTTCTCAGCTCTTATTGCTGAGGCTAGCGTTTCTAGTATTATATTGAAAAGTAATGGTGATAGTGGGCAACCTTGTTTCACACCTGATCTTACAGGGAAAGGTTCTAGTTTATCGCCATTACATATGATGTTTACTGAAGGTTTTAAATAAATGCTCCTTATTATTTTAAGGAATAGTCCATTTATTCCTATACTCTCAAGCGTTTTTAGTAGGAATGGATGTTGGATTTTATCAAATGCTTTTTCTGCATCTATTGAGATGATCATATGGTTTTTATTAATTTGATTATTAATATGGTCAACTATGCTAATAGTTTTCCTAATATTAAACCAGCCCTGTATTCCTGGTATAAATCCCACTTGGTCATAGTGTATTATCCTGGGGATGATTTCCTGAAGTCTTTTTGCTAATATCTTATTTAAGATTTTAGCATAAATATTCATTAAGGAAATTGGGCTATAGTTTTCTTTCTCAGTTTTCGATCTACCTGGTTTAGGTATCAGTACCATGTCTGTGTCATAGAAGGAATTTGGTAGGACTCCTTCAATCCCTATTTTTTCAAACAGTTTACATAGCATTGGAGTTAGTTGTTCTTTAAATGTTTGGTAGAATTCACCTGTAAATCCATCTGGTCCTGCAGACTTTTTCTTAGGAAATTGGTTAATAGCTTGGTCTATTTCTTTTTCTGAGATGGGACTATTTAGACTACTTATTTCTTCCTCTGTTAATCTGGGCAAGCTATATTTTTGAAGGTATTCTTCCATTTCATTTGTTATCGAATTTATTGGCATAAAGTTGAGCAAAGTGGCTCCTAACTATTGTTCTAATTTCCTCTTCATTAGTGGTGAGTTCACCCTTTTCATTTTCAAGACTATCAATTTACTTTTTCTCTTTCCTTTTTTTAATCAGGTTTACTAAGGGTTTGTCTATTTTGTTGGTTTTTTCATAGAACCAACTCTTAGTTTTATTAATTAATTCAATAGTTTTTTTTTTTTACTTTCAATTTTATTAATCTCACCTTTTATTTTTTGAATTTCAAGTTTTGTGTTTGTCTGGGGTTTTTTAATTTGTTCCTTTTCTAGCAATTTGAGTTGTAAGCCCAATTCGTTGGCCCTCTCTTTCTCTATTTTATGCAAGTAGGCCTGTAGAGATATAAAACTTCCCCTTATTACTGCTTTGGCTGTATCCCACATATTTTGGTATGATGTCTCATTATTGTCATTCTCTTGGGTGAAGTTATTAATTATGTCTATGATTTGCTGTTTTACCCAATCATTCTTTAGTATAAGATTATTTAGTTTCCAATTATTTTTTGGTCTAATTTCCCCTGGCTTTTTATTAAATGTTATTTTGATTGCATTATGATCTGAAAAGGATGCATTTACTATTTCTACTTTACTGCATTTGATTTTTCGGTTTTTATGCCCTAGTATATGATCAATTTTTGTATAGGTTCCATGCATTGCTGAGAAGAAAGTATATTCCTTTCTATCTCCATTTAGCTTTCGCCAAAGATCTATCATATAAAACTTTTCTAGTATTCTATTTACCTCTTTGACTTCTTTCTTATTTATTTTGTGGTTTGATTTATCTAATTCTGAGAGTGCAAGGTTGAGATCTCCCGCTATTATAGTTTTGCTATCTAATTCCTCTTGCAGCTCTCTTAATTTCTCTTTTAAGAATTTAGATGCTGCACCACTTGGTGCATATATGTTTAATATTGATACTGCTTCATTATTGATGCTGCCCTTTAGCAGGATATAATGCCCTTCCTTATCTCTTTTAATTAGATCAATTTTTGTTTTTGCTTGATCTGAGATGGGGATGGCTACTCCTGCTTTTTTGGTTTTGCCTGAGGCATAATAGTTTCTGCTCCACCCTTTTACTTTTAGTTTGAATGTCTCACCCTGTTTCAGGTGTGTTTCCTGTAAACAACATATAGTAGGATTCTGACTTTTAATCCAGTCTGCTAACTGCTTCCTCTTTATGAGGCAGTTTGCCCCATTCACATTTATGGTTAGAAGGACTAATTCTATATTGCTTGCCATCCTATTAACCCCTGCTTATGCTTTTCCCCTTTCCTTCCCTTTTACCCTCCTACCCAGTATTAAACTGGTGAACACCACTTGCTTTTCACAGCCCTCCCTTTTTAGGATCCCTCCCCCACCTTAAAGATCCTCCCCTTATTTTACCCCTTTTCCTCGAAATTACTGTATTCCCTTCCCCTTAGCTTACTCCTTCCCTTTCACTTTTCAATGAAGTGGAAGAAGTTTCACCATAAATCTAATATGTCTATTGATACACGCTATGTTCATCTCCCTCCTTTCTTTCTCTCAGATATAATAGGTTACCTTTGCCTCTTCATGAGATGTAGTACCACCACTTTATACTTATTTATGATATAATCTCCTTTCCACCTCTAGTTTCTAAGACAAATTGTACCTATGTTCTTTACATATTTTTTTGACAGAAGTATAGTTCTCAAGATTTCTTTTTACCTTTTTAGAAATCTCTTGAGTTCTGTATTTGAAGATCAAACCTTTTATGTAGGTCAGGTTTTTTCATCAAAAATAGATGGAATTCATTTATTTTGTTAAATGTCCATCTTCTTCCCTGGAAAACGATGCTCATTCTTGCTGGGTAAGTTATTCTTGGCTGCATACCAAGTTCCTTAGCCTTTCGGAATATCATATTCTAGGCCCTGCATTCTTTTAATGTGGACGCTGCTAGATCCTGGGTTATCCTTATTGTGGATCCTCCATATCTGAATTGTTTTTTTTCTAGCAGCTTCCAATATCTTTTCCTTTGTCTGATGGTTCTTGAACTTGGCCACTATATTTCTTGGCGTTTTGATTTTAGGGTCCCTTTCAGTAGGTGATCGATGAATTTTTTCAATGTCTATTTTACCCTCTGTTTCCAGAATGTCTGGGCAGTTCTCTTTGATAATTTCCTCGAAAATGGTGTCCAAGCTCTTTTTTTCCTCTCATTTTTCAGCGAGTCCGATTATTCTCAAATTGTCTCTCCTGGATCTGTTTTCCAGGTCTGTTGTCTTTCTGGTAAGGTACTTGACATTCTTTTCAATTGTTTCATTTCTCTGGTTTTGCTTGACTACCTCTTGGTTTCTCCTTGAGTCATTCATTTCTACTTGTTCCAGTCTAATTTTCAATGATGTATTTTCTTCACTCACTTTTTTTATATCTCTTTGTAATTGTCCAATTGAGTTTTTATCTTCTATGGAATTTTTTTCCATTTTATCCATTTTATTTTTTAGAGAGCTGATTTCTTTTTCCAGCTCACTAATCCTGTTTTCCTTGGAGTTGGTTACCTTTTCCAGCTCACTAATCTTGTTTCTCAATGATTTGATTTCTTTATCCACTCTGTCTTTGAATGCATGGGATGACTTCTCCAGGCTCGCTTGCCAAGCTTCCCTTTCCTTTTCCCATTTCTCTTCCAGCTCTCTTGTGAGAGCCTTTTTGATTTCCTCTATGAGGTTTTTTTGTCTTGAGGAGCAGCTTATATCCCTCCCAGGTGATACATCTGGGGACAGTCTGTTCCTAGTCTCTCAGCATTTGAAGTCTGCTCCCTCTCCACACAGAAGCTGTCAATGGTTAGAGCCCTTTTGAATTTTTTGTTCATTTTGTCAGAGTAGGAATCAAAGAAAACAAACTGACAAGAGAAACAATTGGTCTGTTTTGCGGGGTATGGGGCTGGATGGTATTAATGGGCTTCCTCTACAGACTGGGGGTAGGGCAGCAGAGAGCCACTAACAGAACAGCAATGACTGTACTGAGTCTGTGCTCTGAGGCTCTGAGAACACACAGAGTCAGTCCAGGTGGGGGTTGGGAGTGGCCGGGCTCTGAGAGATGCTGGCTTTCTGGGGTTTTAATCTTCACCTCCGGTGTTTACACCCTCTCTGGTACTCCTGACTTGCTGCCAAGACGGAGCATCCACACTGTGGCAAAAGCCCTTTCACAGAAACAGCAGAGATCGCACCCCTCCCCCTCCGTTCTGAGCTGTGTGAACTGCCTGTCTTGCTCTGGCTGCCTGCCCTCAGTCTGCGCCCAGTCTGATTGACCCTCCCCCGAGCAAACACAGAGCTTTTCTGGTGACTTTCAAGGATGTCTTCTCTTGGTGATTATTTGTGGATTTCTTTCTGGGTCAAGCATTAAGCCTGAGGCTTGTCATGAAGTAAGTTCTGAGAGAAAACGAGGAGCTCAAGCAGCTGTCTGCCTCCACGCCGCCATCTTGGCCGGAAGTCCCTATCCTTCATTTTTAAAGAGAACTAATGACTTTGATGTATAAGGTCCTGACTTACACCTGAATGGGATATAAGTTAGGCAAAGTTGTACAAAATCTTACTCCTTCGTTCCAGCCTTACTCCTAGTTCCAGAGAAAAGTGCCTGACACATCACATTTATAGACATAAATAGACATATAAATGTCTATTGATTGGAGAGATCCAGGTTTTCATAAACAACAGATGATCAAAAAATATTAGATAAAGAAATGTAGAATCATTCCCTCTGCACTCTAATGGAGCCCAATAGGAACTAAATGATGGTGAGTTTAAATAGCATTTTAATTGATAATTGAGAAAAATGCTTATATACTTCTAGGAAGAGAATCAGATAATTTTTACATGAGCTCTCACACAGACTAACATACACCCAGTAAAGTTTGTATATCATGTCCATGTATTGAGAAGAGAGAAAAGAAAAGCATATAATTGTATTTTTCTGTGTGAATTTATGTCATGCTCTACATAAAAAGTCAGATTATATATTGAACATCATGATATCTTCAAATAACCTAATCTTATTCTCTAACTCTTCCTAGATTTCAGAGAGTTAGATCCTAACCTATTCTCTGATACATTAGTCTTCTAGTTTTAGTGCATTCTGTATTGCTATGTAAACTCCACCTCTGTCCATAAAGGTTATATTCTGTAAGCTAGAGAGATCCTTATTTCTATAAGATTCATAGAAAACCATTTTTCAAGCTATAGATACTGTTCTACTTTGGTTACTTTTTTTCAGATTCCTTATTAAGCATCTGAATTTAAAAGTTATTCACTTTATGCAATGGCATCGATGTTATTTGCATGGCAAAATGAAAAAAAACCTTTTGGAATAAAAAGATCTGCTTTTGAGTACAACCTACCAGATTTAAAAGGAATATTATCTTGAACAAGTCACTTTACATTTTAGTTCAATAATATTATACTACACACCTCAGTTTTCTTTTGAGAAAAACAACTTGAAAATATTAAGTAAGTTTTCCTTACTCACTAACAGTATTGAAAAAAGAAAACACTTATTCCTATTTGGACACCTACCATTTAAAATAAAGCTCTTTAAGGAAAAAAAAATAGTATAATAGCACTTCCAGATTCACAATAAACATTGCCTCCCTTCTTTTATCAGCTTACTTTCTATTCCTTAATCTTGCAAATTGGGAAATATTTAAACCAGTGGAATTTACAGACATACTGTTGTTTTTGGCATAAAAGAAAAATTTAATCAATACATAGTATATGGATGACTTTTCACATTTCTTTCAACAAAAAGTTTTCAAATTTGATCCTAGGTTTCATAGTCCTTTTTAAGAATCCACTTTCTTAACACTGATACGTATAAAAGTATTATGGTATGACATGAATAATAATATGAACTTTTATAACACTATTCATCCAAAAGCATAACAAATACTTTTTGATAGCAGAAATTATTGGATATGTTATTATATTTGTTTTACTCAGCCCATCAGAAGAGAAAATGTGAGTACAGGCTACAGGTTCAATAAATAAGATATTAAATAAATGTCAAAAAAACTAATCTAAAATGAAAAAACAGCAGTGTATCATGATCTCTTTTCTTCTTAAATGAGAAATGAATTAAAGGGAGATAAAACTCATATACAGTTCTTGATATCCATTAAAATGCATTAAGATTTTTTTAAAAAAACCTATTTTCAAAAACCTTAGAATGATAGAATAAATGGCACTTTCCAGATGAAACTAAATCTCTTAGAAATAAAATTGTTGATTTTAAAGGTTTGGAAACTGAGGTTTCAGATCACCCCAATACAGATTAACTTTAGATGCTAATATATTTTTCAAGCTTATTTAAAGGACCAAATGAGATAGCATTTAAAACACGTTTATAAAAGATTATAAAGATATTTCCTTTCTAGCTGTGCAACTATGCTAAATCAAATAATAAGCATTCAATCAGATCTGTGATATATATCATCAGTATGAATATTCCTTCAAACAGTGCAAACTGCATTACACCCATTTTTGTCCACATCCTGGGACTCTCATCTATGGTCTCTTGTTAGTTCCCTATAAAAGTCTACTGGGTATGTCAAAGGGCCCTTCTCACTTTGTCTTGACATCATGAGACATGCAGCTTTGAAACAATCCAACAGTTATCCTTACTCTCACCATATCACCAGATTATATTCTTTTTCACTATAAATTGGAATTATATAGAATATAATATATATAATAAAATATAAATTTCACTTATAAATTTTCCCATGATAACAATGATGAAAAAACTATAAAGGTTTAAGGAACACATTGCAATTAATTTGTGTTTTTGTGTATCAGAACAGACTCTATATACATTTGAAATACAGTGATACATCTACACATAAGGCATATTTTATTTTATTTTTTTACTTTTTGTATGTAAAATGTAAAAAATACATTTATACACACACACACACACACACACACACACACACACACACACACACATATACATATGAGTGAAATTCTTGGAATAAATCCATGGTCCTGAGACATTCTATAGTCCACAGGTAGAGGCTTCCTGGATGAGATGATTTCTAAATTCTCTTCCAGGATCTAAATTCAAAATGCCCCATGTAAAGCTTGGAACCTAAGGGAAGGGAAGCTAGAGTTGGTGATGTGGACAAAAATCTATTTTGCAGTGGAGCCAAGATGGCGGAGAAGATACACGCGATTCTGTAAGTTCCTTTCTTCCCTCAATACCAACTAGATAAAATCAGCCTCAGAAATAGCGCGGGACTGATAGAGTCCACAAGGACTGGAAGCACGACTTACCAGCTGAAGAGAGTCTGGAGTTTCAACAGGAAAAGGTCAGTTCCCAGGGGGAGGAAGAAGAAAGGCCAACACAGGGGAGGGCTCTGGGATCAGAGAAGCCTACTGAGATAGAAGAATCTGGCACAGGCTGTTAGCTCTTCTCTGCTTATACAACAGCAGTTCAGAGGAGAAATCAAAGCCACTTTAAAATTTAAAACCAGATTTTCCCCGAGCCTGGGGGTGACTCAGCAGATCTTGACACTGTGGGTGTGGCCAACTTAGGCTGTCCAGGCTTTCACCTGGGAGTAGTTAAGAGATTGAGAAGTGGGCAGACATGGCCCAAGACAACACTCAGTGCCTTGCTTGGCTGGAGGCTGTGGAACTCAGCCCTAGGAAGTCCCAGAGAAACAGAACCTTTGAACTAGGGACTGCAGTTTCAGGGCAGACACTTCCAGTTTGAGTGCAGGGGCTTTTCACGTCATCTGCTGCTGATATCCATGCCCCACCAGGAGGCATAGGCTGGGCTTTGTGTCACCTTTACTGTCCAGTCTCAAACCTCAGGGAAGCCACTAGGACAAATAGTGCTGCCCTCAAAGCACTGCCCTGCTAATCACCTGTGAGGCACTTCCAGGGAGGGGGGTGGGGAACTCTCTCCCAGAGCTCTCTCTTAGCTCAGGCGCAGAAGCCTCTGCATCCATCCAGTCTGGGAGGAATCTGGTAAAGAAATAAAGAAATAATTTCCTACCCCAGGGACAGACCCCAAAAGATTTTTTAAGTATGAGTAAAAAGCAAAAAAAAAACAAAAACAAAACATTGATTCCTTCTACACAGAGAAAGAGCGGGGTATCCAACCCCGAGGAAGTTAACAGCAGAGAGTCAGCAGATAACAACCTAAAGGGGAATGAAACCTGCCCCCCATCACATAACTCTCTCCTAGAAGAGACTATTAAAAAATGAAGAGAGTTTGAAGAAAAATGGGGGAAAGGAAAGAGAAGCTATGAAATTGGAGTTGGAATTAGAAAAGGTTAAAAAATCACAGGAAAATAGGATTTCTGAATTGGAAAAGACAAAAAAGTCTCAAGAAAATAGGATTTCTGAATTGAAAAAGAAAATAATTCTCTAAAAAAAATAGGGAAATGGAAAAAATTCAATAGAGCAAAATAATTCATTTAAAAAACGAAATTGGGCATTTACAAAAATAACTAAAAACTGTGAATGAAGAAAATAACTCCTTAAAATTCAGGATGGAACAAATAGAAATGAATGATTCATTGAGAACCCAAGAATCAGTGAAACAAAAAAAAAAAAAAAAATGAAAAGCTGGAGAATAACATCAAATACCTACTGGGAAAATCTATAGATCTGGAAAATAGATCTAGGAGAGATAAGCTGCGGATCATTGGACTTCCCGAAAACTACGACCAAAAACCGAGCCTAGATTCTATTTTTCAGGAAATTATCAAAGAAAACTGTCCAGAGATAATAGAAACAGAAGAGAAAGTAGATGTTGAAAGAATTCATCGAACTCCTTCTGAAATAGACCCTAAAAAAAGAACACCACGGAATATTGTGGCTAAGCTGCAGAATTACCACACAAAGGAGAAAATCCTGCAAGCAGCTAGAAAAAAAACAATTTAAATACCAAGGTGCCACAATAAGGGTCACACAAGATCTGGCTGCCTCCACATTAAAAGATAGAAGGGCCTGGAACCTGATATTCCGAAAGGCAAAAGATCAAGGATTGCAACCAAGAATAAACTACCCAGCTAAGTTTAGCATCTTTTTCCATGGAAGAAGATGGTCATTCAATGAAATAGAGGAATTCCATATGTTTCTAAGAAAAAAAACAGACTTAAACAAAAAATTTGATCTATATCCACAAGGCTGAAGAGAAACAGAAAAAGGTACACAGAACCCTTGAGAACTGTATCTCTGTTGTGGGTGTATAGAAAGTACTCATGGATAATTTGATCTTACTGATATAAAAGAAAAAAAGGGGGGTGTAGTAAAGGGAAGGGGGGGTAGTATCAGAAAAAGGGGAAGGAGTGATAAAAAGAGGGAAACTACATCCCAGGAAGAGGCATAGAAAATACCCTTATCTGAGGGAATTTAGAGAGTGCAAGCAAATCACTGAACATTTCAATGTCATAAGTAACCTTATAAGACCTAAGTCACAGATGGGTTGCTCTATATATGTATGTGTGCATATGAAAAAAGCCAGATGGCAAAAAATTATGAAAAATAAAGCTATGGAGACAGCAAATTACTGGGAGTTAGTTATGTTTTCATTAAGCAAGACAGTTCCATACTGGAATCATGGGGACATTTTTATATCAGCTTCTTGAATTTTCTAAACCTTAAATATAAATATAACTTCTTTCAAATAAACAACAGCTTCTAAAATATGGTTTAATCAGTGTTTGTTTATACTTGCTAGCTTTCAAAATGGCACATTTCTTAGCATAAATGAATTAAAAGTTATATTAAAAATAGATTTAAAGCGGTTAAAATATGTTTTGGTGGGCCAGTATGTTTATCATATCAGAGATATTTAACAGTGTGTTGCTTCCATTAAAATGACACTTTTTCTTAAGATTTAGGACAGTTATTAAAGCACTTTAAAATTCAGGATTTATTTTGTACATCATTGTATCCTTTAAACGAATTTGATCACATAGTAAAATACAAAAATGTTTTAAAAGATTTCTTTGTGCTGGTTCACTGCAACATATACATTAATGCAATTTTGGTATAAGACTAAACATTCTATGTGTCATTTTTATATGAGTTCACTTTTGGTTCTAGGAATGGATAAGGAACTGGTCCTGAATATCATAGAATTATAGATAAGACTGATAGGGATTTTTGAGATAATCTAATTCAAATCTTAGTGAAACGTAGTTAGGTCATATAGTGGATAGAAGTCTGGGTCTCCGCCCGGGGAAGGGGGGGTGAGTGTCGGTTCCTGCCCATATTCTGCGGCCCTGCTCCTAGGGCCGATTCTGTTCGGCAGCAGCCCCGACGGGGTGACGAGCGCGGTGCTCTCGCCCCTGCCGCTACCTTCCTGTGATGCCAAGCCCGGGGAAGACTCGAGATGCCTGTTGTTGGTGGTCTGTCGGTTTCCAGCTGCCCCCTCCGCTCCCTTCCGTTGTGTTATGGGAGGCCGTCACCGGCCGCGGTGCGGGGGAAGCCGAGAGACGAGGGCGGCCTGTTGCCGCGTTTTGGCTCGTGTTGGCGCGTGTGTGCCGTGTGTTCCGAGTTCTTGCCGGGGTGGCTTCCCTTGCCGCGTTGTGCGGCAACTGATAGGGATTTTTGAGATAATCTAATTCAAATCTTAGTGAAAGGTAGTTAGGTCATATAGTGGATAGAAGTCTGGGTCTGGAATCGAGAAGATTCATCTTTGTGAGTTTAAATCTGGCCTCAGACATTTACTTTCTATTTGACCCTGAGCAAGTCATTTAACCCAAACTGCATCTGCAAAATGAGCTAGAGAAGGAAAAGGCAAACTACTCCAATATTGTTGCCAAAAAATCCCCAAACAAGGTTTCAAACAGTCACACCACAACTAAACAGCAACAATCAAATCACATTAGTTTAAAGATAAGGAAATTGGGGCCAAAATTAAACCAACAAACATTTATTAAGCAATAAAAATCTTTCAGGAACTATGCTAAGCAATAGGGAAAGGAAAGGCAAGAAAGCAGGTTTGTTTTTGTTTTCTTGTTTGTTTTGTTTTGTTTTGTTTTGTTTTGTTTTGTTTTGTTTTGTTTTGTTTTGTTTTTCCTAGAGGAGCTCATCTAAAGCAGTTCAAGGAAATTGTTTACTTAAAAGACAAACACAGCATAACTTAGAGCTAATTTCAGAAGGAAAGCATTAACATTAAGGGGAACAGGAAATGAATCTTGCTTAAAGGTAGAATCTGAACTAAGCTTTGAAAGAAGCCAAAAGTCAGAGATGAGGAGAAAGAGTCTTCACGTCATGGTCAACATCTAGTGAAAAAGGAGGAGTAGCAGGAGATAAAATTTCATGTTCAAGGAATAGCAGGAAGCCTAGTGTTGCTGACTAATAGAGAATAGAAGAAAGCAAAATGCTAAATATTAAATAATTAGGAAAGGGCAAATGATACAGGTGATAAAAGTAATAAATAGCCGAGGTGAGATTTGAACTGGAATCCTATTACCCCTAATAAAGGAATGTGGGCAAGGTTGCAACCATGTTTACCTCCACATTTTCCCAGACAAATATAATGAACCATTCTGCAAATTCAGCAGAGGCTTGAAAATATATAATATGTTTACAATGTACTGTGTCTATTTTCTCTACTTGTGTTTCTCATATAAGCAATAGATATAAAGCCCAGGGCTAGTGTCTGTCAGGAGCAAACCAATTCTCTATCATCCTGGCTTACCTTCTGGTGCTATGCTTCACATGCTTCAGACAGTACTATATTGGGTCCACATTTGCAGATTTTTTTCAGATTGGCAAAAATAATGAAACTCCACTTTTCTCCTATAGCCTTCAGGAACCCAGGATTACCTTTATGTCCAGATGGTATTTCATATTAAGACTATAGTGGGGAAAAGTTATTGTTATCCATGCAGATAAGATCTTATCTAAAGACAAATAATTGATAGAAAGGAGATTATAATTCATGTTTCCTTCCTTTACTTGTTTTTGTCTTTCTTTCCATTAAAATACTTGGTTTCTGAATAGAGGAAAAAAGATGATATTATCATATTCTATCCTTGGGTACAACAAAAAATGCTCTATGGGCTAAACAAGAATATTCTTAGCTTAGGACAAAAATATGTGATCTGTGATCTTAGGACCTTATCACTTTGTTCAGCATATGCACTAATGAGAATTTACATGCATTTGTTTTTTAAACAAATTAGAATTGGCTAGCTAAACAAAATCATTGGTAAATCTACTATTATTTTGTAAAAATCAAATAATCTTTTTGTATGTATGAATTTCCCATATTAATTGATTGCTTCCAGGATAGAGGGACATAGCAGAAAGTGCTCTAGTCTGAGTCAGGGAGAGTTGGATTTAATTTTGCCTCTGAAAGTAGTCTCATAATCATGCGCAGATTTCTTTACCTTTCTTAAATTCAATTTCCTCAGCAGCAAAATTGTAATTAATGGTACTTTTGGCTCTGTACTTTCAAGATTATTCTGATGATTAATTGAGATTAAATGAAATACTGCTTTGTATAAAGTAAAGTGCTACATAAATATGTATTTATTTATTTTGATTATCACCATCAGAAGCACCAGGGAGAATTCTTCCTTGGCAAGCAGTTTCAGGTCACAAACTGGAAATTGATGACAACTCATCATTAAGGTTGTACTTCATATTACTGAGTGTAACAGGAAACTGAGGACTTCCCAAGAATAGTCATTTGAAGAGAACCCCAAAACCTCTCATTTGATAATTTCAGACCCAATTCAAGGGTCTGTTAATTATTAAGGCTCTGGGAAGGAGAACAAAAGACCTGCTCCTCTAATAGAAATATCTGATCTCCTGAAACTTTAGTTAACTTCTTAGAAGAAATTAACTAATTAATGAACTGGAGACATTGTAAGGGATCTGTAAACTGGGTAATCTCTATTTGTTGAGGAAGCCTGAGGTAAAACCAAGTGTCCTTGGTTATCCTAGTTTAATGGATTACTTACCTCTAAACAAATCTCTTTGTGAGAGGATTATGTTGTTTCTTATAAAATCATTAACTAAGGTACATTGAGATTTAATTTATCTGGGGAAATGAAATAGGGGTAAACAGTTGTAAGCAGTTGTAAAACTGATCATCATAAAATTCAGGTCAAAATTTAACAAGTTACTTCCAAGCATTATTCTTGTGGTCACAATTATATAACTCATTTAAATCTCTGTGGAAATTAACCTCTCTGGATTGGTTTGAAGTCTAGTATGGAGATGTTTGCTTCTTGCAAGATTCTAAAAATACTTTTATTCTTCATTTGAGATATCTCTGAGTATTTGTATATTGGATTTTCTGTACCACACACTAACCTTCCATCCCCAAAAGCAGCATGCATCAAAAGCAATACTCCTTATGTGTTCATAGAAGAGAAATGTCCTATAAATGAGGAATTCCATACTAAGATGTTCTGTATAGCTGAGAAACTTATTTTAACAAAGCTAGTAAGAATGGAAAAGGACAAGAATTTTTAAGCATCTTTTATGTGTGAGACACTTGTGTGAGAACATTTCATAAACATCACTTATGTGTGAGAACATTTCATAAATGTTATCTTATTTGATTCTCAGAATAACCTTGGGCAATAGGTGCTATTTTAATCCCTCTTTTATAATTGAGGAAAATGAGGCAGGAAGAGGTTAAGTGATTTGCTCTGAGTCATATAGATAGGGAGTATCTGAGGCCATATTTGAATTCAGGTCTTCTGGATTCCACATCCAGGTACCAAAAAATAATATTAAAATCTCAAAAGTGAAAGCTCTGATGTAAACTTTTACTTGATTTCAACACCTGACCACAAACCTGTACCTTCAAAAAAGTATTAACATATACATATACATATACATATATATATATATATACATATATATATATATATATATATTTACAATCAATGAGAGAGACAGAGACAGAGAGACAGAGAGATCACAGAGATTCAATAAACAGCTAAGAAAAAAAGAAAGAAAAAAGAAAAACTTTAAAATGAATAAAACTTGTTAAGTAAAATAAACTTCTCATGCCAGATGGAAAACATGGAACACTGCTTTAAATTACAAAGCTAAAGAAAAGAACTGGCATAAAGCCATACAAGATGAATCTCAGATTGCAACCAAACACTTTCATTTAATTACCAGCCCCAACCTCACCGAATGCAGGCATTGGAAAGTGGATACATTGTAGGAAGAGTGAAGGATTGGAGCAAGTTTAAAATGTTGTGATTGCCTTCTTACTTACTCACTGCAGAGCCTGTAAAATACATTAGTTTTCAAGAGGGTGATTATGGCTTGCTTTTATGTGCCATTATGTCTAATTTGTTTTATACTCCACCAGAGAAAATTATTTCCCTCCCTCCAATTTATGTGACAAATACAAAAGAATAATCAAGTGAAAAATACTTTGATTTAATATGATTATACTCTGCTTCACCATCTAAGTACATACCATCTTCATCACAGAGTTGGTACAAATAACTGTGGGATTTAAATATGTGCAGTCCACTCATTTCTAAAGAACAAGCTTAAAATTAATTAATCTTCTAATGATAGTAGAAAGGGAGTTTTAAAAAAATAAATCCAGGGCACTGGTAAGTTAAGAAAAAAATAAAATTGGTTAATTATTGGAAACACAGTGGCCTGAAGTTATACCTCTTTGTGTGGAGAATGTTAGGGATCTCTATGCTACCTGATCAAGGAAGTCCCTAATCTGCAGATTCAAGTTTTGGAAGTGAAGTGATATGAAGTTTATGAAGAGTAGACAGTTCATCATTCAGATGGAGAGGAAAAGGGAAAGCAAGACAAATGTAAAGTAGTGTGCAAAATAGATTTTTTTTTAGAATTTTTTCACAGTATATATGCATGAGTAATTTTTTTATAATATTATCCCTTGTATTCATTTTTCCAAATTATCCCCCCTCCCTGCACTCCCTCCCCCCGATGACAGGCAATCCCATACATGTTACATGTGTTACAATATAACCTAGATACAATATATGTGTGTAAATACCATTTTCTTGTTGCACATTAAGCATTAGATTCCGAAGATATAAGTAACCTGGGTAGATAGACAGTAGTGCTAACAATTTACATTCACTTCCCAGTGGGTGTAGTTATTTCTGTCCATCATTGATCAACTGGAAATGAGTTGGATCTTCTTTATGTTGAAGATATCCACTTCCATCAGAATACCTCTTCATACAGCATTGAAGTGTACAGTACAAGTCCCTTCCCTTATTCTGCTTTTCCTTTTCCCTTTTCCTCTCCCCCCTTTTAATAAGGTGAGAGAGAATTCTCTGAAAAACAAATATGTCAATTATTTACTCTTTGAGCCTCTTCTGATGAGAGTAAAATTCACACAATGTTTTTTCCCCCTCTCTAAATTCCCTCAGATATGGTATAATTTCTATGCCTCTTCCTGGGATGTAGCTTCCCTCTTTTTTATCACTCCTTCCCCTTTTTCTGATACTACCCCCTTCCCTTTATTACTCCACCCCTTTTTTGTTTATATCAGTAAAATCAAATTATCCATGCGGACTTTCTATATATCCACATCAGAGATACAGTTGTCAAGTGTTCTGTGTACCTTTTTTTGTTTCTCTTCAGTCTTGTGGCTATAGATCAAATTTTTTGTTTAAGTCTGTTTTTTTTCTTAGAAACATATGGAATTCCTCTATTTCATTGAATGACCATCTTCTTCCATGAAAAAAGATGCTAAACTTAGCTGGGTAGTTTATTCTTGGTTGCAATCCTTGATCTTTTGCCTTTTGGAATATCAGGTTCCAGGCCCTTCAATCTTTTAATGTGGAGGCAGCCAGATCTTGAGTGACCCTTATTGTGGCACCTTGGTATTTAAATTGTTTTTTTTTTTTTTCTAGCTGCTTGCAAGATTTTCTCCTTTGTGTGGTAATTCTGCAGCTTAGCCACAATATTGCGTGGTGTTCTTTTTTTAGGGTCTATTTCAGAAGGAGTTCGATGAATTCTTTCGACGTCTATTTTCCCTTCTGTTTCTATTATCTCTGGACAGTTTTCTTTGATGATTTCTTGTAAAATAGAATCTAGGCTCTTTATTTTATCATAGTTTTCGGGAAGTCCAATGATCCGCAGATTATCTCTCCTAGATCTATTTTCCAGGTCTATTGATTTACCCAGAAAGTATTTGATGTTATGCTCCAGCTTTTCATTTTTTTGTTTGTTTGTTTTGTTTTGTTTTGTTTCACTGATTCTTGGGTTCTCAATGAATCATTCATTTCTATTTGTTTCATCCTGAATTTTAAGGAGTTATTTTCTTCATTCACAGTTTTTAGTTCTTTTTCTATATGCCCAATTTCATTTTTAAATGTATTATTTTGCTCTATTGAATTTTTTTCCATTTCCCTAATTTTTTGAGAGAATTATTTTCTTTTTCCAATTCAGAAATCCTACTTTCTTGAGATTTCTTTATCTTTTCGAATTCAGAAATCCTACTTTCCTGTGATTTTTAACCTTTTCTAAATCACAAATTTTGTTTCCCTGCATCTCCTGTGAATTCTTTGTTTTTTCCAACTCCAGTTTCATAGCTTCTCTTTCCTTTCCCCATTTTTCTTCACACTTTCTTAATATTTTAATAGTCTCTTCTAGGAGAGAGTTATGTGATGGGGGGCAGGTATCGTTCCCCTTTAGGTTGTTATCTGCTGGCTCTGCTGTTAACTTCTTCGGGGTTGGATACCCCCTCTTTCTCTGTGTAGAAGGAATCAATGGTTCTTTTTTGCTTTTTACTCATACTTAAAAAATCTTTTGGGGTCTGTCCCTGGGGTAGGAAATTATTTCTTTATTTCTTTACCAGCTTCCTCCCAGACTGGATGGATGCAGAGGCTCCTGCGCCTGAGCTAAGAGAGAGCTCTGGGAGAGAGTTCCCCACCCACTCTCTGGAAGTGCCTCAGAGGTGATTAGCAGGGCAGTGCTTTGAGGGCAGCACTATGTGTCCTAGTGGCTTCCCTGAGGTTTGAGACTGAACAGTAAAGGTGACACAAAGCCCAGCCTATGAGTCCTGGTGGGGCGTGGATGTCAGCAGATGACGTGAAAAGCCCCTGCACTCAAACTGGAAGTGTCTGCCCATCAACCGCGGTCCCTATTTCAAAGATTCAGCTTCTCTGGGACTTCTGCGACTGAGTTCCACAGCCTCCAGCCGAGCAAGGCACTATGCGTTACCTTGGGCCGTGTCTGCCTGCTTTTCAGTCTCTTAACTACCCCCAGGTGAAAGCCTGGACAGCCTAAGTCGGCCACACACACAGTGCCGAGATCTGTTGAGTCACTTCCAGATTGGGGTGGTTCTAGTATCTGGCTTTATATTTCAAAGTGGCTTGATTTCTCTTCTGAACTGCTGTTTTATAAGCAGAGAAGAGCTAACAGCCTGTGCCAGATTCCTCTATCTCAGTGGCTTGTCTGATCCTAGAGCCCTCCCCAGCGCAATCTGCGCAGTGTGCTGCCACCCAACCATCTGTGCTGGCCTCTTTTTTTTTCTCCCCTGGGAACCCACCTTTTCTGTTGAAACTCCAGATTCTCTTCAGCTGGTAAGTCTTGCTTCCAGTCCTTGTGGTTTCTATCAGTCCAGCGCTATTTTTGAGGCTGATTTAACTAATTGGTAATGAGCGAAGAAGGGAGCTCACAAAATCGAGTGTATCTTCTCTGCCATCTTGCCTTCTTCCTCCGTCATGATATTTCTAACATGATACTTCTCTAAAGTTTAAATTTTGTTTAGCATTTGAGAACAGAAAAATATGTTGGTTTCTTTTTTGAGAGAAAGTGTTGTATGAAAGATAGAAATGTAGGCTGAGATTCAAAAAGATGTGTTTTGAGGGATTCTAAGAAGATGGTAGAATAGATCATTTCACTTTACTGCATGCCCATTTTCCTAATTGAACTTCAAGTAATTTAAAGCATGGGAGTTCTTACATGTAAAACAAGGGCCACCATTCCCTAAAGGTTTTGATTCTAGATTTATAAAGAGACTAAGTCTAGCCCTGTGGAAGCCAAACTACATAGAGAGGAAATTTTTTTCCTCACATTCTCTGGCTCAATATGCCTTCACTCTAAATTTAACAGAAAATCTATTCAATAAAGTTAAGCTAAAACTCATATCTAGGATATCCCCTAAAAGAAATTATCAGCACCCTTTTTAGAAAAAGATATTTGATGTACGTAATAGTAGATAACAAGATATAGAAAAGTTATTCCTTTTCCTGCATTATAAAAGATTAGAGTCTTCTAGTTGTGGCATATGGTTTTTCCTCTGAGATGCACAGTCACTGTAATTCCAGGAGTCATGTTCTGCTCTCTATTAGCACTACAGATCTTGACTTTGTGGATTCAGGAGATAACTGTAAGGACTAAAAATAACAGTTTCTAGAATTTCTGGGGAAAGAAATACTAAGGAGAAGAGGTAGCAAAATCCAATCTCAGGGATGATTAAGCACAAGTTCTTGTAGTAGATAGTTGAGAGGAAAACAATTCAAGGCCGAGTGTTAGCAATATCCCAACAAAGAAGCCATCTTGAAAGTAGGAGAGCTTTTCATCTACATCTTTTAACCTATTAAAAATGTTCAACTGCCAATTATCTTTGACACAGTCCCCAAGCGTGGAGAAACATCAAATCCAACCAGGGACTGATAATAATACATGTTTTAATAAGATGCCAGAACCTGTATCTATCCCCATAAAGCTAAACTTGATAGGTCAACTGCATAGGAAATAAATGCTTTAGTCTAGCAGATCATAGTGTTATCTAAATCACTTCTGTTTCATATGTAAAAGACATTATAAAATTAGTGATGACTATAAATGATAGCTTTATTTTTTCTTGGAGATTTGATTAGTGCATATGATACACGATAATATTTTTTTAATTATAGCTTTTTATTTACAAGTTATATGCATGAGTAATTTTATAGCATTGACAACTGCAAAACCTTTTTTTCCAATTTTTCCCCTCCTTCCCCTCACCACCTCCCTCGGATGGCAGGTTGAACAATACATGTTAAATATGTTAAAGTATAAATTAAATAAAATATATGTATACATGTCCAAACAGCTGTTTTCATGTACAAAAAGAATTGGACTTGGAAATAGTGTACAATTAGCCTGTGAAGGAAATCCAAAATGCAGGTGGACAAAAATAGAGGGATTGGGAATTCTATGTAGTGGTTCATAGTCATCTCAAAGAGTTCTTTCTCTGGGTGTAGCTGGTTCAATTCATTACTGCTTCAGTGGAATTGATTTGGTTCATCTCAATGTTGAAGATGGACACATCCATCAGAATTAATCATCATATAGTATTGTTGCTGAAGTATATAATGATCTCTTGGTCCTGCTCATTTCACTCAGCATCAGTTCATGTAAGTCTCTCCAGACCTTTCTGAAATCATCCTGTTGGTCATTTCTTACCAAAATATAATATTCCATAATATTCATATACCACAATTTATTCAGCCATTCTCCAATTGATGGGCATCTACTCAGTTTCCAGTTTCTAGCAACTATAATGAGGGCTGCCACAAACATTCTTGCACATACATGTCTCTTTCCCTCCTTTAAAATCTCTTTGGGATACAAACCCAGTAGCAACACTGCTGGGTCAAAGGGTATGCACAGTTTGATAACTTTTTGACAATAGTTCCAAATTGCTCTCCAGAATGGCTGTACGTATTCATAATTCCACCAACAATTTATGAGTGTCCCTGTTTTCCCACATCCTCTCCAACATTCTGCATTATCTTTCCCTGTCATTCTAGCCAATCTGACAGGTGTGTAGTGGTATCTCAGAGTTGTCTTAATTTGCATTTCTCTTATTAATAATTACTTGGAGCATCTTTTCATATGGCTAGAAATAGTTTCAATTTCTTTATTTGAGAATTGTCTGTTCATACACAATAATGTTTTTATCCCTTTTAATTTTTTGAGTTCTCTATTATATTAATAATTATGAGATTGCTACATCATGAACTAATCTGCCAGGTCTGTAACTTGATTTTTCATGCTTGTATATATAAATATATACATTTATATGTGTGTCCATGATTTATATATACCATATACCTGTTCATATACACACATATATATGTACATATGTGTGTTTGTGTTTATATACATGTTTTAATAAGGTGCCAACTTGATAAACTTAAGATAGCTCAACTTAAGATAGCTCTGTGGCAGTATTGAGAAGTGACTTGCTCAGGGTTAGATAGGCAATATGAATCAATCATGAGTCATAAAGTCTTCCTGACTCCAGCGACAATTCAGCATCCGGTAAGCTATGTTTTCCTTCAATATTTGATAATTTAGTATTTATGTAAACACGTATTTCTAAAATCTCTACATTTTGTGCAATTTAGTATTTTTGTGGTAAATGCACTATTTATTGCTTCTGTGATTTTTTTTTCTGTTGCGGTTTCAATTTTCTGAATCATTTTCTTTCTTTTTAATTTTCACTTAATTGATCTTTAAAAAATTTAAGGCATCCCAATTTTTTAGCATTGTTAGTTCTTAATGTAAGTGAATGTGTCATTCAGTCATTTGGATGCAGTTTATAGTATATCTAGTTTTCTTAGTTTTTCCATATTCTTTACTTCTCCTATTTTTAATTGATTCACTAACTCTACAATTTCTTTTTGCTCACACTCTCCTTTTATTTGTTTGTTTTTTCATTTAGGCTGATTTTCATTTTTCTTGTATTGTTCAGTCCAGTCAATGCAATATAATTGAGTCCTGGACCCAGAGTCAGGAAGACTCCTTTCTCATATGCTAATAGTTCTGTATCACTGAAGATATTACATAGATCCTCTCAGCCTCAGATTTTACACTTACAAAGTGAGGATAATATCTCAAATAATTATCATGTGGTATAAATTATAAAAGGTATTAAAATTTCTTTCAACTTTAAAGAAGTATATAAATGTCATTACAATGGTAACAATGATTATTATTGGTCATTTCTGAATATGGAGGTTAGGGGGAGGAGTGGAAGGAGATGACAGGGAACCTAAGTTTCTTAGAACCTTTCTCATCATATCACTCAATAGTAAATAAACATTTTTAAATTCCTATCAGGCATTATGCTAACCATCTTAGATGGTTATTCCAAGAACATATAAACAACTTATACATCTTTTTATTTTGATATTTAAATAAGTTTCCAAGTTCCTGAATTTTATTAACGTATTTTCATACCTTGCTATATCTTTGAGTGTGCTCTATACAGACTAGTGTGTGCTCATGAAAATATGGGAAATTGCTGAGGGCTAAGAATTTTTCAGGATAAGATTGAAAATAGAGAAGAGAAGAGAGTCAATATAATCAAATGTCACTTGATAACTTTATCTGCTCTCTTGAATTCAATGATCATCTTCATGTAAATAATTCTCATATTTACTTTTCTTTTCTTCTTGTCTTAAATCTATAACTTCCTATTGGATCTTTAGAAATTGCTGCCCCATAATCTCAAACTGAATTCATTATCTTTTTAATGAGGACTGAATAATGTCTTTCAACTAATTGATTCAATTTATATTCCTTAAAGTTATTACAATGACTCAGGTTTCACTTTAAAACATTTCAGTGCAATATTTATGTTAATTATTACACATGCAAATATATTTTATCATAATTATATACAATATATATTATACAATTATAAGTTAGTATATTTTACCTCTCTAAAGATAGAATAATGCTCTTTTTCAGAATTATAGCTTTTCCAGGTAGTGTTTAAAGACTTTCAGTGAAGAGGAAGCCACTGCATGCCTGTAAGAATCACTCCAACAAATGACAAGGACTAAGCATGGAGGTGGGGGATTTTGACTGAGTTAAGGGAGAATGTTACTTTCCTATTATTGGACACCATGCTTTTCTTTATTTTTAATTTAAAAAATTTATTTTCAGAACATATGCATAAATAGTTTTCCATATTCACTCCATATTCACATATGTTGTGTTCCACATATTTTTCTCCTTCCCTTTACTCTATCCCATCTCCTAGACACATGAAAAATCAGATCAAAAAGGAAAAAAATAGAAAGAAAACCAAAATGCAAACAACAACAAAAGTGAAAATACTATCTTGGGATCTCTACTAACTTTCCACAATCCTCTCTCTGGGTGCAAATGACTCCCTTCATCACAAACCATTGGGACTGGCATGATTCACCTCGCTGTTGAAAAGAATCATGTTCATCAGAATTGATCATTGTACAAACTTGTTGTTGCTGTGTACAATTTCTCTTGGTTCTACTCATTTCACTTAGGATCAATTTACGTAAGGCTCTCCAGGCCTCGCTAAAATCATCCTCCTGGTCATTTCTTATAGAACAATAAAATTCCATAACATTCATATACCTTAATTTATTCAGCCATTCCCAAACTGATGGATATTCATTCAATTTCCAATTTCTTGCCACTACTAAAAGGGTTGTTATAAACATTGGTGCACATGTGGGTCATTTTCCTTTTTTCATGATCTCTTTGGAAATAGGTCCAGTAGAGACATTGCTAGTCAAAGGTTATGCACAATTTTATAGCCCTTTGGGCATAGTTTCATATTGCACTCCAGAATATTTGGATCAATTCAAAACTCCAACAACCATATATTAGTGAACAGTTTTGCAATATTTGTCATTATCTTTTCCTGTCATCTTAGGGCAATCTGACAGATGTGTAGTGGTTGTCTTAATTTGCATTTCTCTAACAAATATAACATTTTTTTTTCATATGACAAGAAATGGTTTTAATTTATTCATCTGAAAATTTTGCATATCCTTTATCCATTTATCTATTGGAGAATGGCTTGTTGTCTTATAAATAAAAATGAGGCCTTTATCAAAACTATTGTATATAAAAATTTTTCCCCATTTTACTGCTTCCCTTCTAATTTTGTCTGCATTAGTTTTCTTTGTACAAGATATTTTTAACTTAATATAATCAATATTATTCATTTTGCATTCTATAATATGCTTTAGTTCTTCTTTGGCCCCAAATTCCTTGCTTCTCCACAGATCTGAGGTATAGACTACCCATTTTAACCTTATGTTAATATAGAGTGCTAGGTGTAAGTGGATGTTTAATTTCTGCCATACTGATTTTTAATTTTTCCATCAATTTTTGTCAAATATTGAGTTCTTTTCCCAGAAACTGGAGTCTTTGAGTTTATCAAATCCTACATTATTATAGTCATTGACCTATTCCATTGATTGACTACTGTGTTTCTTAATACCAAATGATTTTGATGACTATTGCTTTATAACATAGTTTTAGATCTGGCACAGCTAGGCCACTTCTATTTGAGTTTTGTTGTCATTAATTCCCTGGAAACTTTTGACCTTTTATTTTTCCAGATGAACTTGTTATTTGTTAGCTCTATAAAATGATTTCCGGAGTTTGATTGGTATGGCACTGTATAAGTAGATTAATTTGGTAGTAAATTTTTTATTATATGTCATTTTTGTTATATTAGCTCAGTTTATTCATGAGTACTTGATATTACCCGTGCTTTTCAATGCAATTAAATTCCTATTTTTTTTTTTTTTACAATCATTATCATACAAATAGTTTATATTGAACTTTGTAATGTTCTGGTTAGCTTTCTAGAGGTCTTGGGACCAGTCTTCATTTCAGCAGAATAATCACCATGAGAATAGTAAAGGATAAAATCCAAAGTCTTTATTATCTCCTTCATAGTCTGTCTCCTTTACATGGGGTTTGGCTAGCTTTCTTTCTGAAGGCCCCCTGGAATGGGTCCTGGTTTCAGTGCAGGAGGTAGGAGAATCACCAGGATGGTCTGTATCATGATATGCATCTCTGGCTGAATTTGTCCCCTGTTTATATACTCTATTACATCATTACAGTATACTGAGTATAAACCAATCACTAGGGAACCATTATTTGTTGTAAGATTAAATCAATTGTACTGAATTAGAGAACTCACATGCAAACCTAGGTAACCATTGTCTTATCAATTCCACTGAGTTAACACCTTGTGGTATGATTAAATAAATCATACATAGTTATTGGGCATTACATCTCCCCCTTTCTTTTGTTTTTGAACATAGGTGGTCGCACCCGCCCTGATATCTCAGGGAGGTAAGGACCCCAAAAAGGAGGTAATCATGCCCTCCATGATGTCTCAGGAAGAAAGATGAAAACACCAAAGGGAAATGGGGAGTTAACCAGATTAGTGGATTTCAGAAGGGTCTCATTTGAAACAGTTATAAATAAATCCATCAGCATGGAAATGATGTAACAAACACCATGAATGAACATGAGGAATTATACATGTCCATAAGTCCTAGAAGTAATCTAAAACCAACCTATTGTCCATTATTTTATGTGTCAGAAAATCTAATGATTCCTGCAAGTTTTGAAGTCCTGCAATAGTCTCATCATGTGTCAGGGAATCCAATGATTACTGCAGGTTTTTTTTTTTTTTTTAATTGATAATACAACTGAGTTTTTATATTTATTATTAATATTATTATAGCTTTTTATTGACAGAACATATGCATGGGTACTTTTTTAACATTGACCCTTGCAAATACTTCTGATCCAACTTTTCCCTTCTTTCTCTCCACACTCTCCCCTAGATGGCAGGCAGTTTCATACATGTTAAAGATGTTAAAGGATATCTTAAATACAATTTATATGTACATATTTATACAGTTCTTTTGTTGCATGAGAAATATCAGCTTTAGAAAGTTAAAAACAACCTAGGAAGAAAAACAAAAATGCAAGCAAACAACAACAGAAAGAGTGTAAATGCTATGTTGTGGTCCACACTCATTTCCCAGTGTTCTTTCACTGGGTGTATTTGGTACTATTCATCACTGATCAATTGCAATTGAATTGGATCCTCTCATTGTTAAAGATAGCCACTTCCATCAGAATTGATCCGCATATAATATTGTTGTTGAAGTGTATAAAGATCTCCTGATTCAGCTCATTTCACTTAGCATCAGTTCATATAAGTCTCTCCAAGCCTCTCTTTATTCATCCTGTTAGTCATTTCTTACAAAACAATAATATTCCATAACATTCATATAACATAATTTACTTAGCCATTCTCCAACTCATGGGCATCCATTCAATTTCCAATTTCTTGCAACTATTTAAAAGGGTTGCTACAAATATGCACATGCAGGTTCCATTCCCTTTTAAAATATCTCTTTGGGATATAAGCCCATAAGTAATACTGTTGGATTAAAGGGTATGCACAATTTCATAACTTTTTGAGTATAGTTCAAAATTCCTCTGCAGAATTGTTGGATCCATTGATAACTCCACCAACAATGCATCAGCATTCCAGGTTTCCCACATTCCCTACAACATTTCCCATTATCTTTTCCTGTTATCTAAACCAGTTTGAGACATATGTAGTGATATCACAGAGTGGTCTTAATTTGCATTTCTCTTAACAATAATGATTTGGAACACCTTTTCATATGAGTAGAAATAGTTTCAATTTCATCATCTGAAATTGTCTGTTCATATCCTTTGACTATTTATCAACAGGAGAATGGTTAGATTTCTTATAAAATAGAGTCAGTTCTCTATATTTTGGAAATGAGACCTTTATCAGAACCTTTAGCTGTAAAAATATTTTCCCAATTTGTTACTTCCCTTCTAATCTTGTTTGCATTAGTTTTGGTTGTACAAAAGCTTTGTAATTGGTATAATCAAAATTTCCTATTTTGTGATCAATACTGATCTCTAATTCTTCTTTGGTCACAAATTCCTTCCTCCTTCACAAGTCTGAGAGCTAAACTATTCTATGTTATTCTAATTTAATCTCATTATTTATGCCTAAATCATGAGCCCATTTTGGATCTTATCTTGGTGTACAGTGTTTAGTGTGTGTCCATGACTAGTTTCCTCCATACTAATTTCCAATTTTCTCAGCAGTTTTTGTCAAATAATGAATTCTTATTCCAAAAGTTGAGGTCTTTGGGCAGAGCCAAGATGGCAGAGAAGATACACGCGATTCTGTGAGCTCCATTCTTCCCTCATTACCAATTAGTTAAATCAGCCTCAAAAATAGTGAGGGACTGATAGAAACCACAAGGACTGGAAGCACGACTTACCAGCTGAAGAGAATCTGGAGCTTCAACAGAAAAGGTCAGTTCCAAGGGGAAGAAAAAAAAGAGGCCGGCACAAACGGTTGGGTGGTAGCACACTGCACAGATCGCACTGGGGAGGGCTCTGGGATCAGAGAAGCCACTGAGATAAAAGAATCTGGCACAGGCTATTAGCTCTTCTCTGCTTATAAAACAGCACTTCAGAAGAGAAATCAAGCCACTTTAAAATATAAAGCCAGATACTAGAACCACCCCAATCTGGGAGTGACTCAACAGATCTTGGCACTGTGTGTGTGGCCAACTTAGGCTATCCGGGCTTTCACCTGGGGGTAGTTAAGAGACTGAAAAGCAGGCAGACACGGCCCAAGGTAACACATAGTGCCTTGCTCGGCTGGAGGCTGTGGAACTCAGTCGCAGAAGTCCCAGAGAAGCTGAATCTTTGAAATAGGGACCGCAGTGTTTGGGCAGACACTTCCAGTTTGAGCGCAGGGGCTTTTCACTTCAGCTGCTGACATCCACGCCCCACCAGGACTCATAGGCTGGGCTTTGTGTCACCTTTACTGTTCAGTCTTAAACCTCAGGAAAGCCACTAGGACACACAGCGCCCTCAAAGCACTGCCCTGCTAATCACCTCTGAGGCACTTCCAGAGAGGGGGTGGGGAACTCTCTCCCAGAGCTCTCTCTTAGCTCAGGCACAGCAGCTGCTTCATCCATCCAGTCTGGGAGGAAGCTGGTAAAGAAATAAATAAATAATTTCCTACCCCAGGGACAGAACCCAAAAGATTTTTTAAATATGAGGAAAAAGCAAAAGAGAACCATTGATTCCTTCTACACAGAGAAAGAGCGGGTATCCAATCCCGAAGAAGTTAACAGCAGAGAGTCAGCAGATAACAGCCTAAAGGGGAACGATTCCTGCCCCCCATCACATAACTCTCTCCTAGAAGAGACTATTAAAATATTAAGAAAGTGTGAAGAAAAATGGGGAAAGGAAAGGGAAGCTATGAAATTGGAGTCGGAAAAAATAAAGAATACACAGGAGATTCAGGGAAACAAAATTTGTGAATTAGAAAAGGTTAAAAAATCAAAGGAAAGTAGGATTTCTGAATTGGAAAAGATAAAAAAGTCTCAAGAAATAGGATTTCTGAATTGGAAAAAGAAAATAATTCTCTCAAAAAAATTAGGGAAATGGAAAAAAATTCAATAGAGCAAAATAATATATTTAAAAACGAAATTGGGCATTTACAAAAAGAATAAAAACTGTGAATGAAGAAAATAACTCCTTAAAATTCAGGATGAAACAAATAGAAATGAATGATTCATTGAGAACCCAAGAATCAGTGAAACAATACAAAACAAAAAAAAAATGAAAAGCTGGAGAATGACCTCAAATACTTACTGGGAAAATCTATAGACCTGGAAAATAGATCTAGGAGAGATAATCTGCGGATCATTGGACTTCCCGAAAACTATGACCAAAAAAAGAGCCTAGATTCTATTTTACAAGAAATCATCAAAGAAAACTGTCCAGAGATAATAGAAACAGAAGGGAAAATAGAACTCAAAAGAATTCATCGAACTCCTTCTGAAATAGACCCTAAAAAAAGAACACCACGGGATATTGTGGCTAAGCTGCAGAATTACCACACAAAGGAGAACATCTTGCAAGCAGCTAGGAAAAAAAAAACAACAACTTAAATACCCAGGTGCCACAATAAGGGTCACTCAAGATCTGGCTGGCTCCACATTAAAAGATCAAAGGGCCTGGAACCTGATATTCCAAAAGGCAAAAGATCAAGGATTGCAACCAAGAATAAACTACCCAGCTAAGTTTAGCTTCTTTTTCCATGGAAGAAGATGGTTATTCAATGAAATAGAGGAATTCTATATGTTTCTAATAAAATAAAACAGACTTAAATAAAAAATTTGATCTACATCCACAAGACTGAAGAGAAACAGAAAAAGGTACCCAGAACCCTTGAGAACTGTATCTCTGTTGTGGGTATATAGAAAGTATGCATGGATAATTTTATTTTACTGATATAAAAAAGGGGGGGAGTAATAAAGGGAAGGGGGTAGTATCAGAAAAAGGGGAAGGAGTGATAAAAAAAGGGAAACTACATCCCAGGAAGAGGCATAGAAAATACAACATATCTGGACTTCCGGCCAAGATGGCGGCATGGAGGCAGACAGGTGCTTGAGCTGCTCGTTTTCTCTCAAAACTTACTTCATGACAAGCCTCTGACTTAATGCTTGACCCAGAAAGAAATCTACAAATAATCACCAAGACAAGACATCCTTGAAAGTCGCCAGAAAAGGTCAGTGTTTGCTTGGGGGAGGGTCAATCAGACTGGGCGCAGGCTGAGGGCAGGCAAGCCAGAGCAAGACAGGCAGCTCACACAGCTCAGACTGGAGGGGGAGGGGTACAATCTCTGCCGTTTCTGTGAAAAGACTTTTTCCCCAGTGTGGATACTCCGTCTTGGCAGCAAGCTAGGAGCAGCGGAGAGGGTGTAAACACTGGAGGTGAAGATTAAAACCCCAGAAAGCTAGCGTCTCTCAGAACCCGGCCACCCCCAACCCCCACCTGGACTGACTCAGCGAGTTCTCAGAGCCTCAGAGCTCAGACTCAGTACAGTCATTGCTGTTCTGTTAGTGGCTCTCTGCTGCCCTACCCCAGTCTGTAGAGGAAGCACATTAATACCATCCAGCCCCATCCCCCCAAAAACAGACCTATTGTTTCTCTTGTCAATTTGTTTTCTTCAATTTCTACTCTGACAAAATGAACAAAAAATTCAAAAGGGCTCTAACCATTGACAGCTTTTGTATGGAGAGAGAGCAGACTTCAAACACTGAGGAGACTAAAAACAGAATGTCCCAGAGGAATCCCCTAAAGGGGATATGATCTACTCCTCAATACAAAAGAATCTCATAGAGGAAATCAAAAAGGCTCTCACAAGAGAGCTGGAAGAGAAATGGGAAAAGGAAAGGGAAGCTTGGCAAGAGAGCCTGGAGAAGTCATCCCATGCATTCAAAGACAGAGTGGATAAAGAAATCAAATCATTGAGAAACAAGATTAGTGAGCTGGAAAAGGTAAACAACTCCAAGGAAAACAGGATTAGTAAGCTGGAAAAAGAAAATAGCTCTCTAAAAAATAAAATGGATAAAATGGAAAAATATTCCATAGAAGATAAAAACTCAATTGGACAATTACAAAGAGATATAAAAAAGTGAGTGAAGAAAATACATCATTGAAATTTAGACTGGAACAAGTAGAAATGAATGACTCAAGGAGAAACCAAGAGGTAGTCAAGCAAAACCAGAGAAATGAAACAATTGAAAAGAATGTCAAGTACCTTATTAGAAAGACAGCAGAGCTGGAAAACACATCCAGGAGAGACAATTTGAGAATAATCTGACTCCCTGAAAAACGTGAGGAAAAAAAGAGCTTGGACACTATTTTCAAGGAAATTATCAAAGAGAACTGCCCAGACGTTTTGGAAACAGAGGGTAAAATAGACATTGAAAAAATTTCATCGAATACCTACTGAAAGGGACCCTAAAATCAAAACGCCAAGAAATATAGTGGCCAAGTTCAAGAACCATCAGACAAAGGAAAAGATATTGGAAGCTGCTAGAAAAAAGCAATTCAGATATGGAGGATCCACAATAAGGATAACCCAGGATCTAGCAGCATCCATATTAAAAGAACAAAGGGCCAGGAACATGATATTCCAAAAGGCTAAGGAACTTGGTATGCAGCCAAGAATAACTTACCCAGCAAGAATGAGCATCGTTTTCCAGGGAAGAAGATGGACATTTAATGAAATAAATGAATTCCATCTATTTTTGATGAAAAAACCAGACCTACATAAAAGGTTTGATCTTCAAATACAGAACTCAAGAGATTTCTAAAAAGGTAAAAAGAAATCTTGAGAACTATACTTCTGAAAAAAAAAATATGTAAAGAACATATGTACAATTTGTCTTAGAAACTAGAGGTGGAAAGGAAATTATATCATAAAAAAGTGTAAAGTGGTGGTACTACATCTCATGAAGAGGCAAAGGTAACCTATTGTATCTGAGAGAAAGAAAGGAGGGAGATGAGCATAGTGTGTATCAATATACATATTCGATTTATGGTGAAACTTCTTCCACTTCATTGAAAAGTGAAAGGGAAGGAGTAAACTAAGGGGAGGGGAATACAGAAATTTGGAGGAAAAGGGGTAAAATAAGGGGAGGAATTTTAAGGTGGGGGAGGGATCCTAAAAAGGGAGGGCTGTTCACAAGTTTAATACTGGGTAGGGGGGTAAGAGGGGAGGAAAGGGGAAAAGCATAAGCAGGGGTTAATAGGATGGCAAGCAATATAGAATTGGTCCTTATCAACATAAATGTGAATGGGGCAAACTGCCTCATAAAGAGGAAGCAGTTGGCAGATTGGATTAAAAGTCAGAACCCTACTATATGTTGTTTACAGGAAACACACCTGAAACAGGGTGAGACATTCAAACTAAAAGTAAAAGGGTGGAGCAGAATCTATTATGCTTCAGGCAAAACCAAAAAAGCAGGAGTAGCCATCCTCATCTCAGATCAACTAAAAACAAAACTTCATCTAATTAAAAGAGATAAGGAAGGGCATTATATCCTGCTAAAGGGCAGCATCAATAATGAAGCAGTATCAATATTAAACATATATGCACCAAGTGGTGCAGCATCTAAATTCTTAAGAGAGCTGCAAGAGGAAATAGATAGCAAAACTATAATAGTGGGAGATCACAACCTTGCACTCTCAGAATTAAATAAATCAAACCACAAAATAAATAAGAAAGAAGTCAAAGAGGTAAATAGAATACTAGAAAAGTTTGATATGATAGATCTTTGGCGAAAGCTAAATGGAGACAGAAAGGAGTATACTTTCTTCTCAGCAGTTCATGGAACCTATACAAAAATTGATCATATACTAGGGCATAAAAACCTCAAAATCAAATGCAGTAAGGCAGAAATAGTAAATGCATCCTTTTCAGACCATAATGCAATCAAAATTACATTTAATAAAAAGCCAGGGGAAAATAGACCAAAAATAATTGGAAACTAAATAATCTTATACTAAAGAATGATTGGGTAAAACAGCAAATCATAGACATAATTAATAACTTCACCCAAGAGAATGACAATAATGAGACATCATACCAAAATGTGTGGGATACAGCCAAAGCAGTAATAAGGGGAAGTTTTATATCTCTACAGGCCTACTTGAATAAAATAGAGAAAGAGAGGGCCAACGAATTGGGCTTACAACTCAAATTGCTAGAAAAGGAACAAATTAAAAAACCCCAGACAAACACAAAACTTGAAATTCAAAAAATAAAAGGTGAGATTAATAAAATTGAAAGTAAAAAAAAAACTATTGAATTAATAAAACTAAGAGTTGGTTCTATGAAAAAACCAACAAAATAGACAAACCCTTAGTAAACCTGATTTAAAAAAGGAAAGAGAAAAAGCAAATTGTTAGTCTTGAAAATGAAAAGGGTGAACTCACCACTAATGAAGAGGAAATTAGAACAATAGTTAGGAGCTACTTTGCTCAACTTTATGCCAATAAATTCGATAACTTAAATGAAATGGAAGAATACCTTCAAAAATATAGCTTGCCCAGATTAACAGAGGAAGAAATAAGTAGTCTAAATAGTCCCATCTCAGAAAAAGAAATAGACCAAGCTATTAACCAACTTCCTAAGAAAAAGTCTGCAGGACCAGATGGATTTACAGGTGAATTCTACCAAACATTTAAAGAACAACTAACTCCAATGCTATGTAAACTGTTTGAAAAAATAGGGATTGAAGGAGTCCTACCAAATTCCTTCTATGACACAGACATGGTACTGATACCTAAACCAGGTAGATCGAAAACTGAGAAAGAAAACTATAGCCCAATTTCCTTAATGAATATTTATGCTAAAATCTTAAATAAGATATTAGCAAAAAGACTTCAGGAAATCATCCCCAGGATAATACACTATGACCAAGTGGGATTTATACCAGGAATACAGGGCTGGTTTAATATTAGGAAAACTATTAGCATAGTTGACCATATTAATAATCAAATTAATAAAAACCATATGATCATCTCAATAGATGCAGAAAAAGCATTTGATAAAATCCAACATCCATTCCTACTAAAAACGCTTGAGAGTATAGGAATAAATGGACTATTCCTTAAAATAATAAGGAGCATTTATTTAAAACCTTCAGTAAACATCATATGTAATGGCGATAAACTAGAACCTTTCCCTGTAAGATCAGGTGTGAAACAAGGTTGCCCACTATCACCATTACTTTTCAATATAATACTAGAAACTCTAGCCTCAGCAATAAGAGCTGAGAAAGAGATTCAAGGAATTAGATTAGGAAATGAGGAAATCAAATTATCACTTTTTGCAGATGACATGATGGTATACTTTGAGAACCCCAAAGACTCTGCTAAAAAGCTATTAGAAATAATTCAGAATTTTAGCAAAGTCGCAGGATACAAAATAAATCCACATAAATCCTCAGCATTTTTATACATTACTAACACAATCCAACAGCAAGAGATACAAAGAGCAATTCCATTCAAAATAACGGTCGATAGTATAAAATATTTGGGAATATATCTACCAAAGGAGAGTCAGGAATTATATGAGCAAAATTACAAAACACTTGCCACAAAAATGAAGTCAGATTTAAATAATTGGAAAGACATTCAGTGCTCTTGGATAGGCCGAGTGAATATAATTAAGATGACAATACTCCCTAAACTAATCTATTTATTTAGTGCTATACCAATCAGACTCCCAAGAAACTATTTTAATGACCTAGAAAAAATAACAACAGAATTCATATGGAACAACAAAAGGTCGAGAATTTCAAGGGAAGTAATGAAAAAAAAATTAAGTGAAGGTGGTCCATCGGTACCTGATCTACAACTGCATTATAAAGCAACAGCCACCAAAACCATTTGGTATTGGCTAAGAAATAGACTAGTTGATCAGTGGCATAGGTGAGGTTCACAGGGCAAGATAGTGAATAAAAATAGCAATCTAGTGTTTGAGAAACCCAAAGATCCCAAATTTTGGGATAAGAATTCATTATTTGACAAAAACTGCTGGGAAAACTGGAAATTAGTATGGCAGAAACTAGGTATGGACCCACATTTAACACCACATACTAAGATTAGATCAAAATGGGTCAAATATTTAGGCATAAAGAACGAAATCATAAATAAATTGGAGGAACATGGGATAGTTTGCCTCTCAGACTTGTGGAGGACGAAGAAGTTTGTGTCCAAGGGAGAAGTAGAGAACATTATTGATCACAAAATAGAAAATTTTGATTACACCAAATTAAAAAGTTTTTGCACAAACAAAACTAATGCAAACAAGATTAGAAGGGAAGTAACAAATTGGGAAAACATTTTTACATTTAAAGGTTCTAATAAGGCCTCATCTCCAAAATATACAGAGAATGGACTTTAATTTATAAGAATTCAAGCAATTCTCCAATTGATAAATGGTCAAAGGATATGAACAGACAATTTTCAGATGATGAAACTAAAACTATTTCCACTCATATGAGTGTTCCAAATCACTATTGATCAGAGAAATGCAAATTAAGACAACTCTGAGATATCATTACACACCTGTCAGATTAGCTAAGATGACAGGAACAAATAACGATGAATGTTGGAGGGGCTGTGGGAAAACTGGGACACTGATGCATTGTTGGTGGAGTTGTGAAAGAATCCAACCATTCTGGAGAGCAATCTGGAACTATGCCCAAAAAGTTATCAAAATGTGCATACCCTTTGACCCAGCCATACTACTACTGGGCTTATATCCCAAAGAAATACTAAAGAAGGGAAAGGGACCTGGATATGCCAAAATGTTTGTGGCAGCCCTTTTCATAGTGGCTAGAAGCTGGAAGATCAATGGATGTCCATCAATTGGAGAATGATTGGGTAAATTATGGTATGTGAATGTTATGGAATATTATTGTTCTGTAAGAAATGACCAACAGGAGAAATACAGAGAGGCTTGGAGAGACTTACATCAACTGATGCTGAGTGAAATGAGCAGAACTAGGGGATCTTTATACCTTCAACAATAATATTGTATGAGGATGTATTCTGATGTAAATGGATATCTTCAACATAGAGAAGAGCTAATCCAATTCCAATTGATTAATGATGGACAGAATCAGCTACATCCAGAAAAGGAACACTGGGAAATGAGTGTAATCTGTTATTTTTACCTTCTGAATCCAATTCTTCTTGTGCAACAAGAAATTTGGTTCTACACACATATATATTTTATCTAGAATATATTGTAATATATTTAACATGTATAAGACTGCCTGCTACCTGGAGGAGGGGGTTGGGGGAGGAAGGGAAAAAATATGAACAGAAGTAAATGCAAGGGATAATGTTATAAAAAATTACCCATGCATATGTACTATCAAAAAAAAAGTTATAATTATAGAATAAAATAAAAATTAAATTTAAAAAAAAAAGAAAATACACCATATCTGAGGGAATTTAGAGAGGGGGAGAAACATTGTGTGAATCTTACTCTCATCAGAAGAGGCTCAAAGAGTAAATCATTGACATATTTGTTTTTCAGAGAATTCTCTCTTACCTCATTAAAAGGGGGGAGAGGAAAAGGGAAAAGGAAAAGGAGAATAAGGGAAGGGACTTGGAGGGAGGAGGGAGGGATACTAAAAAAAAAAAAAGGGGAGGGCTGCGCATCACAAGTGGGGTCTATAAATTAAATATCGAGGAAGGGGTTCAGGGGGGTCAAGGGAAAAAGCATATGATGGCAGGAAATACAGAATTAGTCATTTTAACTGTAAATATGAATGGGATGAATGCTCCCATCAAACGGAGACGGATAGCAGACTGGATCAAAAATCAGAACCCTACAATATGTTGTTTACAGAAAACACACTTAAAGCAGGGAGATACATACAGAGTAAAGGTAAAAGGTTGGAGCAGAATCTATTATGCTTCAAATGAAGTAAAAAAAAAAAGCAGGAGTAGCTATCCTTATCTCAGATCAAGCAAAAGCAGAAGTTGATCTATTTAAAAGAGATAAGGAAGGAAACTATATCCTGCTGAAAGGTAGCATAAATAATGAAGCCATATCAATACTAAACATATATGCACCAAGTGGTATAGCATCTAACTTTCTAAAGGAAAAGTTAAGAGAACTGCAAGAAGAAATAGACAGTAAAATTATAATAGTGGGAGATCTCAACCTTGCACTCTCAGATTTAGACAAATCAAACCACAAAACAAATAAGAAAGAAATTTAAAAAGTAAATAGAACATTAGAAAAACTAGGTATGATAGACCTTTGGAGAAAACTGTATGGCAATAGAAAGGAATATACTTTCTTCTCAGCAGTTCATGGATCCTATACAAAAATAGACCATATATTAGGACATAAAGATCTCAAAATTAAATGTAAGAAGGCAGAAATAATAAATGCCTTCTTCTCAGACCACAATGCAATAAAAGCTACATTTAGTAAGAAGTTAGGGGTAAATAGACCAAAAAGTAATAGGAAACTGAATAATCTCATCTTAAAGAATGATGGAGTGTAACAGCAAATTATAGAAACAATTAATAATTTCACCCAAGATAATGACAATGATGAGACATCATACCAAAATCTGTGGGATGAAGCTAAAGGGGTAAGAAGGGGAAATTTTATATCTTTAGAGGCTTATTTAAAGAAAATAGAGAAAGAGAAGATTAAAGAGTTGGGCCTGCAACTTAAAAAGCTAGAAAAAGACCAAATTAAAAACCCCCAACCAAAAATTAAACTTGAAATACAAAAATTAAAAGGAGAAATCAATAATATTGAAAGTAAAAAAAAAAAACTATTGAATTAATAAATAAAACCAAGAGTTGGTTCTATGAAAAAGCCAATAAAATAGATAAACCTATGGTAAATCTGATCAGAAAAAAGAAAGAGGGAAATCAAATTGTTACTCTTACAAATGAAAAGGGGGATCATTCCACTAATGAAGAGGAAATTAGAGAAATAAAAAGGAGTTCCTTTGCCCAACTTGATGCCAATAAATTTGATAACTTATGTGAAATGGATGACTTCCTCAAAAAAAATATAGGCTTCCTAGATTAAGAGAGGAGATAAATTGCTTCAATAGTCCCATTTCAGAAAAAGAAGTAGAACAAACTATTAATCAACTCCCCAGGAAAAAATCCCCAGGGCCAGATGGATTTACATGTGAATTCTACCAAACATTTAAAGAACAATTAGGCCCAATGCTATATAAACTATTTGAAAAAAATAGGGGATGAAGGAGTCCTACCAAACTCCTTTTATGACACAGACATGGTACTGATACCTAAACCAGGTCGATCGAAAACTGAGAATGAAAATTATAGACCAATTTCCTTAATGAATATTGATGGTAAAATCTTAAATAAGATATTAGCAAAAAGACTTCAGAAAATCATCCCCAGGATAATACACTATGATCAAGTGGGATTTATACCAGGAATGCAGGGCTGATTTAATATTAGGAAAATTATTAGTATAATTGACCATATTAATAATCAAATTAATAAAAACTATATGATCATCCCAATAGATGAAGAAAAAGCATTTGACAAAATCCAACATCCATTCCTACTAAAAACTCTTGAGAGTATAGGAATAAATGGACTATTCCTTAGAATAATCAGGAGCATATATTTAAGACCGTCAGTAAGCATAATATGCAATAAAATAAACTGCAACCTTTCCCAGTAAGATCAGGAGTAAACAAGGTTGCCCAATATCACCATTACTATTCAATATAGTACTAGAAACGCTAGCCTCGGCAATAAGAGCCGAGAAAGAGATCCAAGGAATTAGAGTAGGAAATCAGGAAATCAACCTATCACTCTTTGCAGATGACATGATGGTATACTTTGAGAACCTCAAAGACTCTGCTAAAAAGCTTTTAGAAATAAATCAGAATTTTAGCAAAGTGGCAGGATGCAAAATAAATCCACATAAATCCTCAGCATTTTTATATATCACCAACAAAATGCAACACCAAGAGATACAAAGAGAAATTCCATTCCAAACAAATGTTGAGGGTATAAAGTATTTGGGAATCCATCTACCAAAGAATAGTCAGGAATTATATGAAAAAAATTACAAAACACTTGCCACAAAAATAAAGTCAGATTTAAATAATTGGAAAGACATTCAGTGCTCTTGGATAGGCCAAGCGAATATAATAAAGATGACAATACTCCCCAAACTAATCTATTTATTTAGTGCTTAACCAATCAGACTCCCAAGAAACTATTTTAATGACCTAGAAAAAATAACAACAAAATTCATATGGAAGAATAAAAGGTCGAGAATTGCAAGGGAACTAATGAAAAAAAAGTGAGAGGAAAGTGGTCTAAGTGTACCGGATCTAAAGCTGTATTATATAGCAGCAGTCACCAAACCCTTTGTTATTGGCTAAGAAATAGACCGGTAGATCAGTGGAACAGATTAGATACAAAGGACAAAAAAGGGCACATCTATAGCAATCTAATCTTTTACAAACCCAAAGATACCAACATTAGGGATAAAAATTCATTATTTGGAAAAAACTGTTGGGAAAACTGGAAATTAGTATGGCAGAAATTAGATATGGATCCATACTTAACACCATATACCAAGATAAGATCAAAATGGGTCCATGATTTAGGCATAAAGAATAGATAATAAATAGATTAGAGAAACAGAAAATAGTCTACCTCTCAGACCTGTGGAGGAGAAAGGAATTTATGACCAGATCAGAACTAGAGATCCTTATTGATCACAAAATAGAAGATTTTGATTACATCAAACTAAAAAGTTTCTGTACAAACAATACTAATGCAAATAAGATTAGAAGGGAAGTAACAAATTGGGAAAATATTTTTACAGTTAAAGGTTCTGACAAAGGTCTCATTTCCAAAATATATAGAGAACTGACCCTAATTTATAAGAAATCAAACCATTCTCCAATTGATAAATGGTCAAAGGATATGAACAGACAATTCTCAGATGATGAAATTAAAACTATATCCACTCATTTGAAAGATGTTCCAAATCACTACTGATCAGAGAAATGCAAATTAAGACAACTCTGAGATACCACTACACATCTGTCGGATTGCCTAAGATGACAGAAACAAATGATGAATGTTGGAGGGGCTGTTGGAATACTGAGACACTGATACATTGTTGGTGGAGTTGTGAAAGAATCTAGCCATTCTGGAGAGCAATTTGGAACTATGCCCAAAAAGTTATCAAACTGTGCATACCCTTTGACCCAGCATTGCTGCTATTGGGACTATATCCCAAAGAAATACTAAAGAGTGGAAAGGGACCTATATGTGCCAACATTTTTGTTTCAGCTCTTTTTGTTGTAGCTAGAAAGTGGAAGTTGAATGGATGTCCATCAATTGGAGAATGGTTGGGTAAATTGTGGTATATGAAGGTTATGGAATATTATTGCTCTGTAAGAAATGACCAGCAGGAAGAATACAGAGAGGCTTGGAGAGACTTACATCAACTGACGCTGAATGAAATGAATAGCACCAGAAGATAGCTGTACACTTCAATGCTGTATGAAGAGGTATTCTGATGGAAGTGGATATCTTCAACATAAAGAAGATCCAACTCACTTCCAGTTGATCAATGATGAACAGAAATAACTACACCCAGAGAAGGAACACTGGGAAGTGAATGTATATTGTTAGCACTACTGTCTATCTACCCAGGTTACTTATACCTTCGGAATCTGATACTTAATGTGCAACAAGAAAATGGTATTTACACACATATGTTGTATCTAGGTTATATTGTAACACATGTAACATGTATGGGATTGCCTGTCATCGGGGGGAGGGAATGGAGGGGGGGGATAATTTGGAAAAATGAATACAAGGGATAATATTATTTAAAAAATTACTCATGCATATATACTGTGGGAAAAAAAAATTCTAAATTAAAAAAAAAAAAGTTGAGGTCTTTGTGTTTGTTAAACACTAGATTGCTATAGTTATTGACTATTTTTGTCCTGTAAAGCTAACCTATTCCACTGATCAACTAGTCTATATTTTAGCCAATACTAAATGGTTTTGGTGACCACTGCTTTATAACACAGTTTTAGATCAGGTATAGTGAGGCTGCCTTCATTTGACTTTTTTTTTCCCATTATTTCCTTTGAAAGTCTTGACATTTTGTTGTTCCAGATAAATTTTCTTATTATTTTTTCAAGGTCATTAAAATTGTTTCTTGGGAGTCTGATTGGTATAGGACTAAATAAATTGTTTATTTTAGGGAGTATTGTCATCTTTATTATATTTGCTTCACCTATCCAAGAGTACTTAAAATTTCCCAATTGTTCAGATCTGACTTTATTTGTGGGGAACTGTTTTGCAGTTTTGTTCATATAGTTCTTTGGACAGATAAATCCCAAATATTTTATACTATAAGCAGTGATTTTAAATGGAAGTTCTCTTTGTATCTTTTGCTGTTGGGTTTTGTTAGCAATGTTTAAAAATGCTGAAGATTTCTGTGGATTTATTTTGTATCCTGCAACTTTGCTAAAGTTGTGAATTATTTCTAATAGATTTGTAGTAGAATCTCAGGGTTCTGTAAATATGCCATCATATCATCTGCAAAGAGTGATAATTTGGTTTCCTCATTATCTACTCTAATTCCTTTAATCTCTTTTTCATCTCTTATTGATGAAGCTAGCATTTCTAATACAATATTGAATAGTAGTGGTGATAGTGAGCAATCTTCTTTCACTCCTGATTTTTTGGGGAATGGTTCCAGTTTATCAGCTTTACATAGGATGCTTACTGATGTTTTTAAATAGACAATACTGACTATTTAATGGACAGGTACATTTATTCCTATACTCTCTAGTGTTTTTAGTAGGAATTGGTATTGGATTATATCAAATGTTTTTTTCTGCATCTATTGAGATGATCATATGGTTCTTGTTAATTTGGTTATTGATATAGTCAATTATGTTAATAGTTTTCCTGTTGGGGGATGGGGGTGGAGCAAAGTTGGAGGAGAAGATGCATGTTGCATTCTAAGATCCTCTCATACCTTCACTACTAATTAGCAAATTCATCTGCAAAAATAGTACTTAACTAGTAAAATTCATGAATATTGTTCGTATAACAACTAACCAGTGGAAGAATATCTTGAAGATCCCCATGAAAGGTTTGTCCTGATTGGTGGGAACAGGCCAGGGCAAGCAGGGAGATGGAATCAGAGGATAACATATTGAGTGGATCTGGGGGGGGGGTGATTTCTGTGGATGAAAAATTTGCAGGGACAATTCTGCCATTGGTTGGCTGCTCTGCTTTGGGTGTAAAGCAGTAGATCAGCAGAGAAGTTAAAACCAAAGGTAGAGTGTTCCCCCAAAATGCCAAAATCTAACAGTATCTGGCTACATCCATCGAAAACTGGAAGTGAGTGACTGAGCACAGACCATACCACAACTGTGCAGCATGGGGCTTTTGCCTGGGGCAGTTAGAAATCTGCAGGGGAGTGGTGTGAGGGGCAATAGAACTTCCACAGTGTGACTGCACTCCAGGGCAGAGTATTTCCAGTGCAGGATGCTTCCGAGGGCAACTGCTAATCTTTAAGGCAAGGTTCTACCTGAGGCAGCAACATCTTTGCTGCTTAGCCTCTAGCCACAGGGTAATCACTAATCTGCACAGTGAGGCTCTTTACAGGGCATTTTCACAGCTCCCAGGGCAGAGACACTTTCAGTGTGGTACAGGGCTTTTCCCAAAGCACTTCCACAACTCCACCACTCTTAGCAGTGCATTTGCAGGACAGCTACTGTCCATATATCTATCCCTGTTCTGCAGAGAAGCTGGTAACCTCCTTGCTCTGAAGGCAGACCCTAAGGGCTTTAAAAACATGAGTGAAAAAGTCAAATGGACCATCAATAGCTTCTACACAGAAAGAGAGCAGGTTTTCAACCCCAAACATGCAAATGGCAGTCTCCAGACAAAACACCAAACGGGGATGTAACCTGGTCCCCATCACACAAGATTCTCATAGAAGAAATTATAAAAGATCTTAAAAGAGAATTAGAAGAAAAATGGGGAAAAGAAAGAAGCTATGTAAGAGAGTACAGAAAAGGCTTATAACTCACTTAAAAAAAATTAAAAAAAAATAAAAAAACAACTGATGCCTGAAATGTGAATTGGAAAATGTAAAGAATTCCCAGAAAAGTGGGATTTCTGAATTGGAAATGATATAGCAATCCTAAGAAAGTACGATTTGTGAATTGGAAAAAGAAATAACTCAGTAAAGAAAACAATTAGTGAAATGGAAAAAATATTCCATAGAGCAAAACAACTTATTTAAAAATGCAAATGGAAATATACAAAAATAAGTTTAAAAAAGCTAATGAAGAAAATAACTCATTACAAATCAGAACTGAACAAATAGAAATGAATGATTCGTGAAGATATCAAGAATTAGTCAAGCCAAAAAACAAAAGAAAATTAGAAAAAAAAAGTTTAGTATCTACTTTGGAAAACAACAAGCCTGGAAAGGATTATTTGACATCCTGAGAATTATGATGAAATAAAGAGCCTATTTTACTATTTTATAGGAAATCATCAAAGAGAACTGCCCAGATGTAATAGAATCAGAAGGTAAAATAGGCATTGAAAGAATTCACCAAACACCTTCCGAAAAAACCCTAAATAAAAACTCCAAGGAATATTGTGGCTAAGTTTCAGAACTAACAGACTAAGGAAAAATATAATAAGCAGCCAGGAAAAAAAAAAAACAATTCAAATACCGAGGAGACTCAACAAGTATCACTCAAGATCTAGCTGCTAACATTAAAAGATCTAAGGGCCTGGAATCTGATATTTCAAAAGGCAAAAGAACTTGGAATGCAGCCAAGAATAAACTACCTATCTAAGTTGAGCATTTTCTTCCAGGGAAGAAGATGGACATTTAATGGAATAGATGAATTCTATTTCTTTCTAATGAAAACACCGAAACTAAAAAAAAAAAAAAAAAAAAAAAAAAAAGACCTCCAACTATAGGACTCAATAGAAGTAGAAAAAGGTAAAAAGAACTCTTGAGAACTGTATATTGGTTATGGATATACATAAAGAGTGCATGTATAATTTGATTTTACTGATATAACATAGAACAGGGAAGTAGAAATGGAAAGGGGATAATATAGGAAAAAGAGAAAAGGGGAGATAAAAAGAGAGAAACTATATCCCACGAAAAGAGAATTTAGAGAGGGGGAGGAACATTGTATGAACCTTCCTCTCATCAGATTTGGCTCAAAGAGAAAATAATTGACATATTTGGTTTACAGAGCAACTTCTCTCACCTCATTAAAAAATGGGAGAGCAAAACAGAAAAGGAAAAAAGTAATAAGAGAAAGATACAACAAAGGGGAATGGATTCAAAGGAGTTGGGGGAATTCTAAAGAGGGAGAGCTGCATGAGGAAAGTTGTGCCCATAAGTTTAATACTGGAAAAGGGAGTGAGGGTAGGTAAGAAAAAGAAAAGCATTATCTGGGGATAATAAGATAGTAGGAAATACAGAATTAGTCATTTTAACCATAAATGTGAATGGAATGAACTTTTCCAAAAAATGGAGGCAGATAGCAGCCTGGATCAAAGGTCAAAACTCTACAATATGCTGTTTGCAAGAAACACATTTAAAGCAGGGAGATTCATACAGAGTAAAAGTAAAAGGCTGGAACAGAATTTATTATGCTTCAGATGAAGTCAAAAAAGCAGTGGCAGCCATCCTTATCTCATATCAAGCAAAAACAAAAATTGGTCTGATTAAAAGAGATAAGGGAGGAAACTATATCTTGCTAAAGGGTAGCATAGACAATGAAGCGTTATTAATTAAATTAACATTATTAAGCGTTATTAATACTAAACATATGCACCAAGTGGTATAGCATCTAATGTCCTAAAGGAGAAGTGAAGAGAATTGCAAGAAGAAATAGACAGCAAAACTATAAAAGTGGATATCTCAATCTTAAACTCTCAGAATTAGATAAATAAAACCACAAAACAAATAAGAATGAAATTAAAGAGGTAAATAGAATACTAGAAAAGTTAGGTATGATAGATCTTTGGAGAAAACAGAATTGAGAGAGAAAAGAGTACACTTTCTTTTTAGCAGTTCATGGAACCTATACAAAAATTGAATATATATAGGATATAAAGTACAAAAAATTAAATGCAGGAAGGCAGAAATAGTAAATGCATACTTTTCAGATCGCAATGCAATAAAAACTACATTCAACAAAAAGGTAGGGATAAATAGACAAAATAGTAATTGGAAACTAAATGTCATACTAAAGAAGGATTGGGTGAAACAGTAAATCACAGACACAATTAATAATTTCACTGAGACATTATTCCAAAATTTGTGAGAGGCAGCCAAAGGGATAATAAAGGGAAATTTTATATCTTTAGAGACTTACTTGAATAAAATAGAGAAAGAGAAGATCAAGGAATTTGGGGTTGAAATTTAAAAAGCTAGAAAAACACAAAATTAAAACTCCCCAATCAAATATTGAACTTGAAATTTTATAATTCCAAGGAGAAATTAATACTATTAAGAGTAAAAAAAATATTGAATTAAAATAAAATTAAGAGTTGGTTTTATGAAAAAAAACAACAATAAAATAGATAAACCTTTGAGGAATCTGATTAGAAAAAGGAAAAAGGAAAATCAAATTGTTAGTCTTAAATATGAAAAGGGAGAACTTTCTACCAATGAAGAGGAAATTAGAGCAATAATAAGGAGTTACTTTGCTAACTCTATGCAAATAAATTTGATAACTTAAATGAAATAGATGACTACCTCCAAAAATATAGGCTTTACAGATTAACAGAGGAGGAAATAAATTGCTTAAATATTCCAATTTCAGAAAAAGAAATAGAACAAGCTGTTAATCAATTCATTAAGAAAAAACCTCCAGGACCAGATGGATATAAGCTATTTAATAAAATAGGGAATGAAGGAGTCCCACCAAATTCTTTTTTGTGACACTGAATGATACCTAAACCAGGTAGGTTGAAAACAGAGAAAGAAAATTATAAATCATTCTCTGTAATAAATATTGATGCTAAAATCTTAATTAAAATCTTTTTAAAAGTTTTTTTTTTATTAATTTTATAATTATAATTTTTGACAGTACATGTACATGGGCAATTTTTTTTACAATATCATCCCTTGTATTCATTTCTGTTCCAAATTTTCCCCTAATACCCTCTACTCCCTCCCCTAGATGACAGGCAGTCCCATACATGTTAAATGTGTTATAGTATATATAGTATATCCTAGATACAATATATGTGTGCAGAACCGAATTTCTTGTTGCACAGGAAGAAAGACAAAAGTGCAAACAGTTTACACTCATTTCCAAGTGTTCCTTTTCTGGGACTCTAGCTGATTCTGTCCATCATTGATCAACTGGAACTGAATTAGATCTTCTCTATGTTGAAGATATCCACTTCCATCAGAATACATCTTCATACAGTATTGTTGTTGATATGTATAATGATCTCCTGGTTCTGTTCATTTCACTCAGCATCAGTTCATGTGAGTCTCTCTAAGCCTCTGTATTCATCCTGTTGGTCATTTCTTTCTTTTTTTATGCATGAGTAATTTTTTTATAACATTATCCTCTGTATTCATTTTTCCAAATTTTCCCCTCCCTTCCTCTAGTTCCTCCCCTAGATGACAGGAAATCCCATACATTTTACATGTGTTACAGTATAACCTAATTACAATATATGTGTGTAAATCCAATTTTCTTGTTGCAGGTGAAGTATTAGATTCTGAAGGTATAAGTAACCTAGGTAGATAGAGAGTAGTGCTAACAATTTACATTCACTTACCAGTGTTCCTTCTCTGGGTGTAGTTGTTTCTGTCCATCATTGATCAACTGGAAGTGAGTTGGATCTTCTTTATGTTGAAGATATCCACTTCAATCAGAATACATCTTCATACAGCATTGTTGTTGAAGTGTACAGCGATCTTCTGGTTCTGTTCAATTCACTCAGCATCAGTTCATGTAAGTCTCTCCAAGCCTTTCTGAATTCGTCCTGCTGGTCATTTCTTACAAAGCAATAATATTCCATAACCTTCTTATACCATAATTTACCCAACCATTCTCCAAATGATGGACATCCATTCATCTTCCAATTTCTAGCCACTACAAAAAGAGCTGCCATAAACATTTTGACACACACAGGTCCCTTTCCCCTCTTTAGTATTTCTTTGGGATATAAGCCAAATAGCAGCAATGCTGGATCAAAGGGTATGCACAGTTTGATAACTTTTTGGGCATAGTTCCAAATTGCTCTCAAGAATGGCCAGATTCTTTCACAGCTCTACCAACAATGTATTAGTGTCCCAGTTTTCCAACAGCCCCTCCAACATTCATCATTACCTTTTCCTGTCATTTTAGCCAATCTGACAGGTGTGTAGTGGTATTTCAGAGTTGTCTTAATTTGCATTTCTCTGATCAGTAGTGATTTGGAACATTCTTTCATATGAGTGAATATAATTTCAATTTCATTATCTGAGAATTCTCTGTTCATATCCGTTGACCATTTATCAATTGGAGAATGGTTTCATTTCTTATAAATTAGGGTCAGTTCTCTATATATTTTGAAAATGAGATCTTTATCAGAACCTTTAACTGTAAAAATATTTTCCCAATTTGTTACTTCCCTTCTAATCTTGTTTACATTCGTATTGTTTGTACAGAAACTTTATGTAATCAAAATCTTCTATTTTGTGATCGATAATGATCTCTAGTTCTCCTCTGGTCATAAATTCCTTCCTCCTCCACAGGTCTGAGAGGTAGACTATTGTCTGTTCCTCTAATTTATTTATGATCTCATTCTTTATGCCTAAATCATGGACCCATTTTGATCTTATCTTGGTATATGGTGTTAAGTGTGGATCCATATCTAATTTCTGCCATACTAATTTCCAGTTTTCCCAAGTTTTTTTCAAATAACGAATTTTTATCCCAAATGTTGGTATCTTTGCGTTTGTCAAACACTAGCTTGCTATTGATGTACCCTTTTTTTCCTTTGTACCTAATCTGTTCCACTAGCGTTTTTAGTACAATGTTGAATAGTAATGGTGATAGTGGGCAACCTTGTTTCACTCCTGATCTTACTGGGAAAGGTCCCAGTTTATTTCCATTACATATTATGCTTACTGACGATCTTAAATATATGCTCCTGACTATTCTAAAGAATAGTTCATTTATTCCTATACTCTCAACAGTTTTTTAGTAGGAATGGATGTTGGATTTTGTCAAATGCTTTTTCTGCATCTATTGAGATGATCATGTGGTTTTTATTAATTTGATTATTAATATGGTCAATTATACTAATAGTTTTCCTAATATTAAACCAGCTCTGCATTCCTGGTATAAATCCTACTTTATCATAGTGTATTATCCTGGGGATGATTTTCTGAAGTCTTTTTGCTAATATCTTATTTAAGATTTTAGCATCAATATTCATTAAGGAAATTGGTCTATAATTTTAATTCTCAGTTTTCAATCGACCTGGTTTAGGTATCAGTACCATGTCTGTGTCATAAAAGGAGTTTGGCAGGACTCCTTCAATCCCTAATTTTTCAAATAGTTTATATAGCATTGGAATTAGTTGTTCTTTAAATATTTGGTAGAATTCACATGTAAATCCATCTGGTTCTGGGAATTTTTTCTTAGGTAGTTGGTTAATAGCTTTTTCTATTTCTTTTCCTGAAATGGGACTATTTAGACTATTTACTTCCTCCTCTGTTAATCTGGGCAAGCTATATTTTTGAAGTTATTCTTCCATTTCATTTAAGTTATCGAATTTATTGGCATAAAGTTGAGCAAAGTAGCTCATAACTATTGTTCTAATTTCCTCTTCATTAGTGGTGAGTTCTCCCTTTTCATTTTTAAGATTAACAATTTTCTTTTCCTCTTTCCTTTTTTTAATCAGATTTACTAAGGGTTTGTCTATTTTGTTGGTTTTTTCATAGAACCAACTCTTAGTTTTATTAATTAATTCAATATTTTTTTACTTTCAATTTTATTAATCTCACCTTTTTTTTTTTTTTTTTTTTTTTTTTAAATTTCAAGTTTTTTGCTTGTCTGGGGGTTTTTAATTTGTTCCTTTTCTAGCAATTTATCTAATATCTCATAGCACTCAAACAGCAAATGCCAATTGTATTACTTATTTTATGTACCAGAAAATCAATGCATTCAGAAAAGCTAAATAGTTTACTTGCTTCTTAACAGAAGAGGCACGAATATACTGTAGAGTTTTTATTTTTTTTTTAATTTAGAGAGATTTTTATAAAGAAATCACTTTAATCCTAAATTAGACTTGGTATTTTTTTTTCTCCCCTTTTAAGCAAAAATTAAAAATATGTTTTGATTAAAAAAAAATTCAGAGGCAGCTAGGTGGCATAGTGGATAGAGCACCAGCCCTGAAGTTAGGAGGACTTCAGTTCAAATTGGAGATCAGGCACTTAACACTTCCTAACTGTGTCACCCTGAGCACGTCATTTAATTCCAATTGCCTCAGAAATTAAATAAAAATCAGCATAATGTAAAGAGAATTGTTTTCCCTGGAATAAATGGAAATATCACTCTACATACAATTTTTATTTTCTTAACATACCATGGTAAAATATTTTTGCAATATTTGTAGGCTAGATTGGTCTAGATACTGTGACATATTCCATAAAATAAAAAAAAAATTTTTTTCAATGAATTTTATCATTTGGCTCTATCTCCATAACCTTTGTATTTCTAAGTATATGGACCACAATTTCTATGCAAATTCTGTTTTTATTACAAATTTTCAAATACAAAAACTTCCTTCTTTGGAATATGTGCTCAAATATTGAAAATAATACTTTTATTTTTTTTATATAATCTGCACATATTGGTTGTCTGGGTGAATTTGAAATGATACTCTGTTGCCATATTAATAGCTATGAAATGAATATATTTTAAGGAACTTTATCTTAGAATATCTTGCTAAATTGACTGTTTAAAAATTTGAAATGCCATAAAAAGTTATTTTGAAAGATTTCATTTTAATGTGAGAGACAGAATAGTGGATTGATTGAATCTGCTTTGGTCAGAAGTCTGTCTTTCACCATATTATTATGCTCATTGTATAATTTTTTTCTCCCACTTACTTCTCTGTGCATTAATTCATATTCTTCCCAGGTTTCTCTGACATATTAATCATTTCTTATAATATTATGAAAGACTATTTTATTACAGTTTGTTCAGTTATTCCAAATTGATGAGTATTTATTTTGTTTGTAATTCTTTGTTACAATAGAAAATGTTGCTGTAAATATTAATGTACTTAAAAATTCTTTCCATCTTTATTTGATTTTAAAAATATTACAGTTGAAACCTTCACAGAATTCAGCATTATCACAGCTAATTATTTTATCCTTTGGAAAATATTTTTCTCATTTTTCCTTCCTTCCTTCAGTATATCTTATAACTTTCTATATATTTAAAAGACACCCTCTTATTATGTAACAAATTTTTTCTTCTACCACATTCACTTGTTTTATATGTCCTGGCATTGAGTTCACAAGATTTTGGCACAACTTTCAATTCATCCTTGTAAATCCACAATTATCACATCAGGTATTAAAGTACCTTTGATGACCAGTTTTTTGTTTGTTGTTTGTTTGTTTTTGTTTGTTTGTTTGTTTGTTTTTGTCTTTGTTTTTCCAAATCTAACTTTGATTATAATACTCAAGTTTTCAGTAGGATTTACACCAGGCAAGTTTATTAGACAGATGAAAGATGTTTATCTCCATTTCTTTGATAAACTTCTAATCTTTCTGTAGTGTGTTATATACTGGAAGGTCATATCATATCTATTTTTGGGAATTTTTCTGTGCCAAAATAATTCTGCTTCTCAGTATAGTAGTATATTTACCAAAAGTCATTATTTCCTCAAAAAGAAATAGATTTCCTGACCCACATAGAAGTTAAAAAAATCCCTAAAATATTTCTGAAGGTGATATTTTATAAAGTGATGAAGATGATCTAATAAGCTCACTAAAATTGCTATATTATTGACTTAAAGAAAGAATTTCATCAACAAAGTTAGTTTTACTCATCACTCTTCCAACCATTGTATTGCTTGCCTATTATGACTCATTTTTTTCATATCAAATATTAAAAGCTTTCTTTAAAAATGGTTCTTATTGTAGAAGAATAAATAACTCCTTCACTTGCTAGATCCCTTTGCAGGATCTTGCTAATTTGTGAGGAAGGAGGCTAAGTAGGATGTTTTGCAGCAAGACCAGTTCTTGGAAATTTTCTGCTTCAACCACACAGCTTGTGTTTTGATGTAACTGAACTTTTTTTTCACTCTGAATTTGAGTGATTCTACTCACCATAACCACTGTAATATTTGTAACTATTGTTTTATTGAAGAGATATAACTTCTGTACAGTTTTTGAAATAATATCAGTTCTTTAAAATCACAAAATTAGAAAAATAAGAGCAATGAACAATGAAGCAAACTTTGTACTCAAATGACAGACTAAAAGTGTGAAAACCAACTAACTCTGGTTTTGTCTAGTCAAGGAAAATATTCTGAGTTAGTCTGCTAACTGTAGATGCACTGAAATAATAAAAGTATTACTTATTCTAAAATGTCATGTCTTCCATAACCACAGGAATTAAGTTATTTTATATGTGTTCTCTGAAATGAATTTCTCTAATGAATGTAAAATTTCTGGGTAATTAAATAACCAATGTATTAATTAATCTAGTTGATAATAAGTTGATGTTCAGATGTTTCAGTAACCAAAGACAAAACCATGAAGGACCCTGCATTCTTAAATATCTTTGGAAAAGGAGGTACCCCAACATGTAAAAATTAATCCTGAGTGATGAAAAATTAATGAAGGGATAGACTTATACATGAGGAGGTTGGCTAAAAGTGTTCAGTTCTTACTGCTGAGAATGTGACTTAATGATGAGACTTAGCTACCTCCAGCAACAACTTGGACAAAGTGATACATCTTTACCTGGACCTCTCTTGTTGATTTTCTCCTTCATGAACTGAGATCCTCTAGTCAACAAAGGAGGTAGGGAGAGAGGAAATATATAATGACATGGATTTATTTCCTAATGGCAAAACTTCCTCTAGATTAACCACTCTAAATAGAAGATCCCCTAGTTGGGTGGGCTCTGTACAACATGTGGAACCTGTACCCTGAGAATAGATCAGTCTGTCTGCCTTGACCTTCAGAGACTAGATTAAGTACCTAAAAAGACTGGTTCCTGAGTTAGGAAATAGAAAGGAAAATCCTTAATCTTGATTTAATAATTGGTTTCGAATACAACCAAAAATTAATCACTTCTTTTAATCATTGGGTATTAAATTGTTGTGTGACTTATAATTTAGGTTACTGTTTACAAAAAAAGCAAGATAAAGCCCTTACTTGTAACTAGTACAAACTTTTTCTGGTTTTTTTCATATATAGTACTGGTGAGTAATGAAAGTATCCATGTCTTTATTTCATTTCATGTACATTTTTGGTCTGCCAATTCAAAGTTCAATCCTTTCTGTACTAAAGCATTTTCAAAAGATGTATTACTAATATTTCTTATTTGTTATAAGAATTTATTCAATGTATTTAAATATATTTGCCTTCTTGTGTTCTCACAACATAAAAAAAATCAGTCACCCCTTGCTCTTTTATCTTCAATGTCAAGTTGATCATCATGACATAACAGGATGTGTCTATAACATTTTCTTTGCTGCCCCATCTTTTTCTTAGATTCATAGGACCAGTTTCATCATTACACTAACTAGAGGTACTAATCTAATCAGAAATATCAGCAGCATTCAAATTTTAGGCTTTCTTTACAATTAGCATAGTGGCCTTTAAACACACAGAGCTCCTGATTAACAATGGTCTGCCTAGTATGTCTTCATTTTACTCTTGCCATCTCCTTCCTTGCCATAACATAAAGGATGCATTAAGAGTTATTATTATTAATATATTATAAATTTTATAACACAATTGTCAAATTATTAAATTATTAATAACTCATATCAATTGGTGATCTGTCTGGGACTCTCCTGGATATAGAGTCAGTCAGGTTGGAGACAATTGTGTTATATAATTGTTGGAGATTTTGATACAGTTTTTTCATATTACAATGATAACAGACTACAATGAACATGATTACACTGAAGTAATCATGCATTCAAATATTATCAGAAGGGTGTTGTGTCTTCCTGATTCCATTTAGGGTTTTCTTGGTAGAGATATGGAAGTGATTTGCCATTTCCTTCTTGAGATTATTTTTTCAGACACAGAAACTGAGACAAATAGGGTTAAATAACTTTTCAAAAGTGTAGATTATTTTTTAAATGATTCAGGGACAGAGCTGGATTTTTCTACTATCTTTAAGAAAAGATATTTGAGGAAAGGTAAATTGCTAAATTTAGTATCTGAAAGATATTTTTGTTTCTTCTATTGATTTGTTTCTTAATGGTTCTTTTCTCAAATATCAGGCATTAAGAAAAAATATAGTTAATTAAGTACTATAAATTTTTGTTTGGGGATTCATAATTCCTATAAGGAACATCAGCAGACATTTATTGAGTCTGCTCAATAATTCTAGGGAAATTTTCTTACTTTGAATTTTTGAAAGTTACTAGGAACTGGGGTACTGGGTATCCAATCTAAATAAAAAAATCTTTGAAATAACTGAGATTCCCAAACATTTTCTCCCAGTGAATATGGAATATGTTTATTTCCAGTTGGAGGAATTGTCTCCAACAATAATTAGATTATAGAATCACTAATATACTAAAGTTTAATAATAATAATAATGACAATAATATAGTGATGTATGTTTATAAAAACTGTAAAATGAAAACATAATGCAGTGTTGCAATTTTCAATTTATTGTAAATAGCAGAAATATATTTGTACACAATTATCTTCAATTGATTTTACTCAAGTTTTGTGTGCTTTATAGGAAATTTTTTTAAAAACAGAAATGGAATAAAAACATCATCAATATTGATTAATTATAATACTTCTATAGAAGTGAAAATATAAAGTTTCATCATATGCTAATAGAAAGTTGTTAAAAAGTCAATTAAGAAATATGCGAATTATTGATTTAAATTTGTATATACATATTTAACCTCCCTCCCAGATATTAATATTCACTTATTTAAAGCATAAACTTTATTAGATACCTGTATTCAAATCAATCAACATTTATTAAGGATAAAGATATTACATAGATTTCAATATGTTATGATTTATACAAAATGCAATTGTAGATAAGTATATTAAGTGTATACTATATACTAAGCAAAGGTACTAAGTACTGAGAACATAAGTATAGAGGACGAAGTAATCTCTACCAATGATACCAGAATACAGAATCCTTTTTTTTTTTCTTCTATGAAGGTTAGATACAAAGGTGCATATACAACTACATGTATACAATAATAATCATTGGATAAGTATAAAGATAAGCAATTCAATTATATCAGGTGATTAAATGAAAGGAAGTTGCGGGGAAAAGGTACTAGCAGTTGGAGAGATCAGGGAAAGATCTTCATGTAGAAAATAATGCTTGAGCTATGAAGTCAGGAAGATCTGTGTTCATATTCATGAAATCTGCGTTCACTCATTCATGAAATGAACTTGTGACATTGGGCAAATTACTTAAATTCTGTTTTCATTAGTTTCATCATCTGTAAAAAGAGAATAATAATAGCATTTGCCACCCAGTATTAATTAAAAGATCAAATGAGGTAACATTTCCAAAAGGACATAAAAAACTTAAAAGAACAATGTAAATTCTAGCTATTTCTTTCATTCTTAATGGGGGATGGTGATTGGGGAGGGAGGGATATTAAGAGGATTTTTGCTGATTAAAAAAATTAAAAAGAAAACTATAGGAAAGATTGGAAACAAGGAAGTTTAGAGAGAGGGGGAAGAAAATGAATTGTTTTTAGTTTGAAATTTACAAAAGCAGTTGATTTGGAGCTAAGGGTCATGAGAGAGATAACAAGTCCTATATAGACTTGGGAACCATCTATATAGAGAAGATAATTGAATCCAATGTAGCTGATGAGATCACCAACAAAGGGAATGACTAATAGCAAACTAGACAGCTCCCAGTAAGCAAATTTAACTTTACAGACAATTCCCAGTATAATTTACTTATGTGTAAAGTTTTGCTGTACTGTAATCAAATGTTCTAAGGAAACCATTATCCTAGTTAAATCTCTAAATTACCAAATTTATAGACAATTATGAAAACTTTTCAGATTTTCTTTATCTAGCTTTTTGAAGAGAAGAGGTTTTCTTATTTTGAAGACTTCTTTTACTTTAACAAAGATAAAGAAATAAAAATGGAAATAAATATTAAAAACAAGGAATCTCTGATTGGAGTTCATGGTTTATTAAATAGGATTGAGTTTCCACATAGATTTGCATACATTTATATCCTTAATTATAATATAGGAATTTCATAACATACTCTTTTATCTCTATATTTTTTCATTATAATGAAAGAGAGGAAGAACTCAAAATCAAATATGAAATCACTTATGTGGCATTCAAAGCAAATCATAGCTTGTCTTCACCCACTCTTTCTATCTTTTTACCCTTTATACTCCTCTCCCCTAATCTGTGATCCAATGACACTGGCCCTTGAATTTCCTCAAAGATGATATTGCACTTCCTAATTGGGAATTTTCTGGCAGTTCCATGGCTGGAATGCTCTCCTTCTTCATAAGAACTTCTTGATTTCTCTGACTTTCTTAAAGTCCCAACTAAAATCCCACATTCTAGTAAAACTCTCTTCTAATTCCACTTAATATCAGTATCGTGCCTTTGCTAGTTATTTCCAATTATCTTATACAAGGTTTTGTTTTCATGCTGTCTCCTATATATGCTTGTGAACTCCTTGAAAACAGTCTGCCTTTCATCTTGGTATCCCAATGTTTAGCACAATGCCTACCACATAGTACATGATTAAAAATGGTTATTTTCTGAATTGAATGGGGAATTGGATTCAGGAAAACTACATATTTAAATCTTGCCTTTGACTCTTACAAATGAATAATGTGAGAACAGCCAAGATATTTAATCCTTTTCATCCTTTGATAATTCTTTAAAACTACTAAGTTATATATGAGTCGGTTGTGATCTCTCTTAATGGAAGGATTTTCCTAGAAATCACAGATCCTTGATGGAGAAAGAGGAAGAAATTAATTTGATGCTTTGGAACCTGAGTTATCATGAACAGAAGTAAGGTGAAATTTCCAAAGTTTACTTGTCTGAAAAGCTGGAATAGGACTTCAGTAGAAAATCAAATTGGAAAGATGAATTAATGCCAAATTAGGAATCTGGATAAAGGAAATTAAATTCTAAAGGAACAGTGCTATTAAAAGTTGAGGGCCTGACACATCCACCTAGCATTTGACTTAGGCAAATCCTGAATCTTAGAATGTTCTTGACTACTACTCAGAATATTTTCTCTCCATGTCTGTGCTAACATTGTCAAATTCTTTTCTATTATAGTGCAGGTTATCACACCTGTAGCATAGAGGTGTCATTGTGTTACTCTAAGAAAGGCATCATAAATATCCCTAACCTCTTCTCCTCCACTCTTACCTTTCTCCAAGAAAGACTTTACTTCCTGCTGGGAAGGAAACTAGGAAGCTAGAGCCAGAAATTTGGCTACTCTGATTTCCTCAGAGAGATAGAAGGACTTAGATCGAATAATATCTATTTCTTCCTTTAATATTAATCTAATGGATATAGTTTTCAAGTTTGGGAGTTAAACTTCTAATTGTTATTCATTAATGGGAAAAGGTGAATCCCAGGCTTTACATCCAAGGCTTAACCCTTTCCCCACCTCTAAAGTCCAGGCTAGGATTTTAGAGTTCAGAATCAGCCAGAATCAGGATAAATAAAAGTCCTTGCCCCATGTTGGGTGCCAAAATGTGAAGTTCTGTTGTCTCTAGATTGTGATCCTTCTCTGGGAGCAGGATTCTTGGGGAGCTTCTGGGGAGGAAGCCTTAGTTTAGTTCCAGTAGAGTAATCCCCAAAATGCAGCCAGGAGTTAAATTCCAGATCTTATATTGTGTCCTTCAAAGTCTTGAATCTTTTCCTGTCAGAATGTCTCCAACCAGCTTCAGTCTCTAGCTCCCTCTGAATCCAACATGCCAGCATGAAGGTAGATGTGGGAATGAATCAGACTCTGCCTCCAAGAGTGTGGGATTGTGGGTTTCCCAGAAATCAATCCTAGTTGTAAATCTCCCAAAAGTCCATAAGCAGGCTTTTCCTTTAGACTTGTGAATCTGCTCTTGGCCAAGTGTCCCCAGCCAGAACCACAGTAGAATCTTGAATGACCCCTCCTTCCTGAATCCTGGCTCCTTGTATCCTCCCAGAGAATGGGCTTGTGGGTATTCCATGGGCTTGTGGGAACTCCTTATAATGGATGAGAAAGCTCCTTTTAAAGGTGTAAACTCCTTTAAAGGTTTGAACTAAAAGTGTGAACTCTGAGCTAGAGAATTGTTAAGTACCAACTTAGCACTTAGTAAGAATCCTAACACCCACCAAATACCAATTCGGCAATGAACTGATGAATAATGAGATGGTAAATAGTAAGGTAATCCCATTCTCCAAGTTAATACCAAGATGGGAAATAAGTGAAAATATACATAAGAGAATAAATAACAGACAATACAGAGTGAAGGAGCTCTCCTATTAGGAGTGAGTGTAACTCTACTCAATCTTGAGAAAAAGAGAATCTCCAAGGTCTTAACCAGGAGTGAATTCCCCAAAGTCTTTAGTAGGGATAGAGATATGATGGAGATCACTATTCCCTCTCATGTCAGATTCATCCTAGAGTCATATGCTCCTTTTTGCATTTTGAAATGGTGTTGGCTTCATATAGCTTCTCTATTGAAGCTGAAAATCAGAAGAGCCTGAAAGAACTAGAGACTTGAAACAACTGGAAATACTTGAAGACTATCTCTATTTTCTCCATCTCCACCTTCAAGCAGTCAGGGAGCATTGATTTTCAGCAATGAGAAGAGAATACCAAACCACTGAGCTTTGGGACTCAAGTTACACAATAAATTGTTTTTAAAAAATGTTCTCAAGCAGAGCCCAGATGGTGGAGAAGATACACATGAATTTCTAAGCTCCCTTCTTCCCTCAATACCAACTAGTTAAATCAGCCTCAAAAATAACTCTGGACTGATAAAAATCACAAGGATTAGAAGCACAACTTACCAGCTGAAGAGAATTTGGAATTTCAACAGAAAAGGTCTGTTCCAAGGGGAGGAAAAAAAAGACAGCACAGACAGGGTTGGACTAGGGGCTAGCACACTGTGCCAAATGGGCTGGGGAGAACTCTGGGATCAGTGAAGCCACTGAGATAGAGGAATCTGGCATAGACTGATACCTCTACTCTAATTGTAAAACAGCAGATCAGAAAAGAAATCAAAGCCACTTTAAAATAAAAAGCCTGAAAATATAATCACCCCAAACCAGAAGTGACTTAATACTGATCTCAGTAAGGCTGTGCAGCCACCTTCTGCTGTCTGAAGCTTTACCTTGGGGCAATTAAGAACCTGAACAGCAGGGGAAACAGCCTGGGGTAGCCTCTAATCCACATAGTGTGGGGCTCAGACTGAGGCAGTGGAATTCTCCAGGAGCGAAACTCCAGCAGTAGCAGAACTCTCACAGCATCGGAACCTGTGCAGCAGGGACTGTGCTTTCCAGGCAGACACTTCTGGTTTAAGTGCAGGGGCTTTTTGCATCAGCTACTAATATCCACAGACCCATGGAAAGCTTTGGCTGGGGTCTGTGATGCTTTTACTGTTCGGGCTCTAGTCTCAGGGATAGTTGCTAGGCCACACAGCACGGGTCCTTCTCCTCATAATGCAGCTGTGCTAACCACCTCTGAGTCATTTTCCGGGGTGGGGGGGAGGGAAGGGAACTTTCTCCCAGAGCTCTCTCTTAGCCCAGACACAGGTTCGCTGTATCCTATCCCCAGAATGGGAAGAAGCTGGTAAATTTCCTTCCCAAGGGCAGACCCCCACGGAGTTTTAAAAATGAGTAAGAAACTAAAGAGAATGAATGACATCTTCTATACAGTGAAAGAGCAGGCATCCAACCCTGAGGAGGATAACAGCAGAGGGCCTCCAGATAACACCCTAAAGGGGAATGATACCTGCCCCCCATCACATAACTCTCTCCTAGAAGAGAATATTAAAAAGTTAAGAGAGTTTGAAGAAAAATGGGGAAAGGAAAGAGAAGCTATGATAGAGAATACCAAAGTCCTGAAATTTGAGTTGGAAAACAATTAAAGAATTCACAGGAGGTGCAGTGAAACAAAATTTCTGAATTAGCAAAGGTTAAAAAATCACAGGAAAGTAGGATTTCTGAATTGGAAAACATAAAATATTCCCAAGAATGTAAGATTTGTGATTTGGAAAAAGAAAATAACTAACTAAAAAAAAATTAGTGAAATGGGAAAAAAATTGAACAGAGCAAAATAATTCATTTAAAAACTCCATTGGACATATAAAAAAAGAACCAAAAAATGTGAATGAAGAAAATAACTCATTAAAACTCAGGACTGAACAAATAGAAATGCTTGATTCTTTGAGAAACCAAGAATCAGTCAAACAAAACAAAACAAAAAAAAAAAAAAAAAAAAAAAGAAAGAAAGAAAAGAAAATGAAAAGCTGGAGAATAACATGAAATATTTACTGGGAAAATCTATACACCTGTAAAATAGATCTAGGAGAGATAATTTCAGGATCATTGGACTTCCCAAAAATTATGATGAAAAAAAGAGCCTAGATTCTATTTTACAGGAAATCATCAAAGAGAACTGTCCAGAGATGAAAAAAACCCTAAAAAATGAACTCCAATGAACATTGTGGCTAAGCTGCAGAACTATCAAACAAAGGGAAAAATATTGCAAGCAGCTAGGAAAAATCAATTCAAATATAAAGGTACTACAATAAAGGTCACTCAAGATCTCGCTGCCTCCACATTAAAAGATCGAAGGGCCTGGAACCTGATATTCCGAAAGGCAAAAGAACTAGAACTGCAACCAAGAATAAACTACCCAGTGAAGTTTAGCATTTTCTTCCATGGAAGAAGATGGACATTTAATGAAACAAAGGAATTCCATTTGTTTCTAAGAAAAAAACAGACTTAAACAAAAAATTTAATCTACATCCACAATACTCAAGAGAAGCAGAAAAAGGTAAAAAGAACTGTTGAGAACTATATCTCTGTTGTGGATATACAAAAAGTCCACATGGATAATTTGATTTTACTGATATAATATAAAAAAGGGAAGTAGTAAAGGGAAGGGGATAGTATCAGAAAAAGGGAAAGGAGAGATAAAAAGAGGGAAAATACATCCCAGGAAGAGGCATAGAAAATTTACCACATCTGAGGGAATTTAGAGAGGGGAAGAAACATTGTGTGAATCTTACTCTCATCAGAGTAGGCTCAAAGAGTAAATAATTGACATTTTTGTTTTTCAGAGAATTCTCCCTCCACACATTATAAAGGGGGGGAGAGGAAAAAAGAAAAGGAAAAGAAGAATAAGGGAAGGGTACAAGAAAGGGGAAGGGACTTAAAAGAAGGAGGGAGGAATACTAAAAAGGGAGGGCTGTGTGTCACAAGTAGGGTCCATAAATTCAATACTGGGGAAGGGATTCAGGGGGATAAGGGGAAAAAAGTAAAATCTGGGGATAATATGATGGCAGGAAATACAGAATTAGTAATTTTAACTGAAAATGTGAATGTGATGAACTCTCTCATTAAACAGAAGCAGATAGCAGACTGGATCAAAAGTCAGAACCCTACAATATGTTGTTTACAGGAAACACACTTAAAGCAGGGAGATACATACAGAGTAAAGGTAAAAGGTTGGAGCAGAATCTATTATGCTTCAGGTGAAGCCAAAAAAGCAGGGGTTGTCATCCTTATCTCAGATCAAGCAAAAGCAGAAATTGATCTAATTAAAAGAGATAAGGAAGGAAGCTATATCCTGCTAAAATGTAGCATAGACAATGAAGCCATATAAATACTAAATATATATGCACCAAATGGTATACCATCTAACTTCCTAAAGGAGAAGTTAAGAGAGTTTCAAGAAGAAATAGCAAATCTATAATAGTGGAGATATCAACCTTGCACTCTCAGAATCAGACAAATCAAAGGACAAAACAAATAAGAAAGAAATTAAATAGGTATTAAATAGAACATTAGAAAAATTAGGTATTATAGATCATTGGAGAAAACTGAATGGTGATAGAAAGGAGTATACTTTTTTCTCAGCAGTTCATGGCACCTACACAAAAATTGACCATATATTAGGACATAAAGATCTCAAAATTAAATGCAAGAAGGCAGAAATAGTAAATGCCTTCTTTCATATCACAATGCAATAAAAACTACATTCAACAAGAAGTTAGGAGTAAATAGACTAAAAAGTAATTGGAAACGAAATAATCTCTCATCTTAAAGAATGACTGGGTGAAACAGCAAATTGTAGAAACAATTAATAATTTCACCCAAGATAATGACAACGATGACACATCATACCAAAATTTGTGGGATGCAGCTAAAGCGGTGATAAGGGGAAATTATCTTTATCTTTATTTTTCAGATATATATATATATATATATATATATATATATATATATATATATCTGAATAAAATAGAGAAAGAAAAGATCAATGAATTGGGCCTGCAACTTAAAAAGCAAGAAAAAGACCAAATTAACCCCCCCAACCAAATACTAAACTTGAAATTCTAAAATTAAAAGGAGAAATGAATAATAATGGAAGTAAAAAAAAACTATTGAATTAATAAATAAAACTAGAGTTGGTTTTATGAAAAAGCCAATAAAATAAATAAACCTTTAGTAAATCTGATCAGAAAAAGGAAAGAGGAAAATCAAATTATTAGTCTTAAAAATGGAAAAGGGTATCTTTCCACCAATGAAGAGGAAATTAGAGAAATAATGAGTTATTTTGCCCAAATTTATGCCAATAAATTTGATAACTTAAGTGAAATGGATGACTACCTCCAAAAATATAGGCTTCCTAGATTAAAAGAGCAGGAGGTAAACTTCTTAAATAGTCCCACTTCAGAAAAAGAAATAGAACAAACTATTAATCAACTACTCAGGAAAAAAATTCCCCAGGACCAGATGGATTTACATGTGAATTCTACCAAACATTTAAAGAACAATTAGCCCCAGTGTTATATAATCTGTTTGAAAAAAAAAAAGGGGATGAAGAAGTCCTACCAAACTCCTTTTATGACACATGGTAATGATACCTAAACCAGATAGGTTGAAAACTGAGAAAGGTAACTATAGACCAATCTCCTTAATGAATATTGATGCTAAGATATTCACAAAAAGACTTCAGAAAATCATCCCCAGGATAATACACTATGATCAAGTAGGATTTATACCAGGAATGCAGGGCTGGTTCAATATTAGGAAAACTATTAGTATAATTGACCATATTAATAATCAAATTAAAAAAATACAATCATCTCAATAGATGCAGAAGAAGCATTTGATAAAATACAACATCAATTCCTACTAATAACACTTGAGACTATAGGAATAAATGGACTATTCCTTAGAATAATGAGGAGCATTTATTTAAAACCATCAGTAAGCATAATACGTAATGGAGATAAACTGGGACCTTTCCCAGTAAGATCAGGAGTGAAAAAAGGTTGCTCACTATCACCATTACTATTCAATATTGTATTAGAAATGGTAGCCTTGGCAATGAGTCAACAAAGAGATTAAAGGAATAAGAATAGGTAATGAGGAAATCAAACTGTCACTCTTTGCAGATCATATGATGGTATACTTAAAGAACCCCAGAGATTCTAATGAAAAGTTATTAGCAATAATTCATAACTTTAACAAAGTTGCTGGATACAAAATAAATCCACATAAATCCTCAGCATTTTTATACATCACCAACAAAATGCAACAGCAACAGATAAAAAGAGAAATTCCATTCAAAACAACTGTCGACAGTATAAAATATTTGGGAATATATCTACCAAAGAAAAGTCAGGAATTATATGAGCAAAATTACAAAACACTTGCCACTAAAATACAGTCAGATTTAAATAATTGCAAAGGCATTAATTGCTCTTGGATAGGCTGAGCAAATATAATAAAGATGATAATACTCCCCAAATTAATCTATTTATTTAGTGCTATACCAATCAGACTCCCAAGAAACTATTTTAATGACCTAGAAAAAATAACAATAAAATTCATATGGAAGAATAAAAGATTGAGAATTTCAAGGGAATTAATGAAAGAAAAGTCAGATGAAGGTTGTTTAGCTGTACCTGATCTAAAGCTATATTATAAAGCAGCAGTCACCAAAACCATTTGGTATTGGTTAATAAATAGACCGGTTGATCAGTGGAACAGATTAGGTACACAGGACAAAATAGGGTACAACTATAGCAATCCTAGTGTTTGACAAACCCAAAGATACCACCATTTGGGATAAGAATTCATTATTTGAAAAAAACTGTTGGGAAAACTGGAAATTAGTACGGCAGAAATTAGATATGGACCCACACTTAACAACATATACCAAGATAAGATCAAAATGGGTCCATGGTTTAAGCATAAAGAATTAGATCATAAATAGATTAGAGGTCTATCTCTCAGACCTGTGGAGGAGGAAGGAATTTATGACCAGAGGAGAACTAGAGATCATTATTGATCCCAAAATAGAAGATTTTGATTACATCAAATTAAAAAGCTTTTGTACAAACAAAACTAATGCCAACAAGATTAGAAGGAAAGTAACAAATTGGGAAAATATTTTTCAGTTCAAGGTACTGATAAAGACCTCATTTCCAAAATATATAGAAAAGTGACTCTAATTTATAAGAAATCAAACCATTCTCCAATTGATAAAGGGTCAAAGGATATCAACAGGCAATTTTCAGATGATGAAATTGAAACTATATCCACTTATATGAAAGAGTGTTCTAAATCACTATGGCTCAGAGAAATGCAAATTAAGACAACTCTGACATACCACTACACACTTGTCAGATTGGCTAAGATGACAGGAAAAGGTATTGATGAATGTTGGAGGGGCTGTCGGAAAACTGGGAAACTGAAGCATTGTTGGTGGAGTTGTGAAAGAATTCAGCCATTCTGGAGAGCAATTTGGAACTATGCCCTAATAGTTATCAAACTGTGCATATCCTTTGACCCAGCAGTGCTATTACTGGACTTATATCCCAAAGAAATACTAAAGAAGGGAAAGGGATCTGTGTGTGCCAAAATGTTTGTGGCAGCTCTTTTTGTAGTGTATAGAAACTGGAAAACGAATGGATGTCCATCAATTGTAGAATGGTTGGGTAAATTATGGTATATGAAGGTTATAGAATATTATTGCTCTGTAAGAAATGACCAGCAGGATGAATAGAGAGAGGTTTGGAGAGATTTGCATGAACTGATGCTGAGTGAATTGAGCAGAACCAGGAGATCACTGTACACTTCAACAACAATACTGTATGAAGATATATTCTGATTGAAGTGGATATCTTCAACATAAAAAAGATCTAATTCACTTCCATTTGATCAATGATAGACAGAAACAGCTACACCCGGAGAAAGAACACTGGGGATTGAATGTAATCTCTTTGCACTACTTTCTTTCTACCCAGGTTACTTATACCTTTGGAATCCAATTCTTACTGTGCAACAAGAAAATTGGATTTACACACACATATTGTATCTAGGTTATAGTTATACTGTAACACATTTTATATGTATGGGATTGCCAGTCATCTAGGGGAGCTAGTAGAGGGAGGGAGAAGAATGTTCAGCAAACCCAAAGCAAAAGCAGTATTTAGAAGAAAAGGACAATTAATAATATCAAATACTTTAGATAAATCCCAAAGTTTAAGGACTAAGAAATGGTGTTGGAATTTAGCAGTAAAGATATGATCAGTGAACTTGAAGACACCAGTGCCACTATGGAGTGGCAAAATTTGAAGCCAGATTGCAAGGAATTCATAGATGAATGAGAGAAACATAATCTGCATCTTTACTTTACAGTTATATTTGGAAGATTACATTAGAACAACATTTTCTAACAGACATTCCTCTTTCATTTAACTGTTTGTGGGAAAAACTTAAACAGATAAATATAGAGAAGTTATTTACATATGGTGTGATATTTATTTTCCTTTTCTTCAATTTTATATGAATTCTTAATAATTAAATCCTTTATTTCTAATTTTTCTTTTGAAGAAAGGTACTTATCAATTTTAGCTAAGTACTTGTCTATCATTGACATTTCTGCACATTCTTGTCTTTTTGTGTTTATTTACACAACAGTCAGCACTAAGCAGCTTTTATTTCTCTTCACATTGTTTTGTTAGCACTTTTACACTTTTCTTTCCAGAACTAGAGAAATGTGATAGAAAATCTTGCAAATACAGTAAATGTGCATAACATAAGACCCTTGTGCTTTTTTTTGTAACTGGTTTCCTAGACTTTGAAAACTGAACTTGTATGGTGTGATGAAGAAGACATTTATCAAAATTTTGTGTGTGTGTGTGTGTGTGTGTGTGTGTGTGTGTGTGTGCGCGCGCGTGCGTGTGTGTATATTCTCCCTCTTCTCTCTCTCTCACATACACACATCTTTGTAGATTAAAAATAAACTTTTAGATGTTGAATTTAATTAGAATTTTGAGATTTTAATTTCATGATAAATTAAGCTTGATTGACAAACATGAAATGGTGGTGAAGGATGGGAAGATAAGCAACACTGTGATGGAAACTACATTTTTCTCCTTAAAACAAAATTTGCAGTCATAATTCTGCTCCTAATTCAATATGGAACTTAGTAAATTTTTTTTTAATATTTCTAGGCTTTGGAGAATAGGATTTCTAAGATATTTTCTAGCTTATTATTAAATTTATTCCTTATCTAGATATGTGCTTATTTTAGAACTAGATTTCAGGAATTGCAAGATATAAAATTACAATGACATGGAGTATGTCAATTATAATTATGGAACTGATAGAATCTGTTTAAAATGGTATTTTAAAAGTCTGGTAATTTGTTCATTGTTGGAATGTTCTATTGGTCAGGAAAGACATTAATTGTAGTAGATTATTGCAAATATGGTTTGGAAGAAGGAGAGAAAGTAAATGAGAAATAATAACCTAAGGATATGTTGAAGCTTCTGGTAAAGCTTAACCAAAATGGAGGCTGAAGACTGAGTAGGTGCATTAAAGAATCAAAGAACAGTCAGTGAGTGAGCTCTGTATTTATATGGCTGCAGAGAGAGCAATTTACACTAAAGTACTAATAAGAAAGGATTGATACTAAATGAACTTATCAGACTGGGAGAGAATCAGATTTTAACTAAAGATATTATACAAATGGGATAAACATGTCATCCTAGACTAAATAACTAATCTGTTTAACTACAACTTACGTATTTGCATATATTTTTTATAATCAAAGACTTCCTTACACTTTTGCTAGTGAATTCCCATTTTGAATCATTTAGCTTGTGACAGGCAAAGGATCTGTTGTAATGACCTATGTTATGGAGGAGGAGTGACATAAAATTCTGGTCTAAAAGACCCAGTGGATCAAAAATGAAATCTTCCTATTTTCCCTTAGATGGCACTAATGAAAGGGACGAGAAACTGACTGGCAAGAACAATATATTTGACAGTTCTCCAAGCAATTTCATTATAAACTCCAATTCATCCTTTTTTTTCTGTTCTCACATTGGCTATTTCTTTTTATTTCCAATGTTTTTACTGTAGAGATAGAATCATGGAAGAGTGAAAATGACATTTTCCCTCACTCTAACTATTGCACTTGATGTCTTTTTTATCTGATTTTATGACAAGGTAATCAGTGGGAATCACATGTGAGAAATATATGTGAGATCTAATGACATCAGGCTGAAATAGAGAAATCATCAAGAAGTGTAAATGCATTGCAAAGACTCACCTTGAAAGAGAACAATTGTCTAGAATTACATTAAATTTCCTCTAATGTTGAATTTTGCCCTTCCTCTCCTGCAGAAAATTCTCTGCATTTTAAGCAATGAAAAAACTAAGGTTTCTTGCAATGAATCATTAATGTTCCCTTTCTGTAAAAAAAAAAAAAAAAACATATACTTTTTCTTAAGTTTTGAACAGTTTTGATAAAAGACAATAGAGTTGAAAACATATTCTTATTTTTCGAGATTCCAAAGGATAGTCAGAGACCCTGTTTCATACAGTTCAGAGCATTAATAGTGACAGTTACAATATTTAAATATGCAAGTCAAGTTCCATTTGAATGAATCAGATTGTCCAAAATGTTTCATTGTTTTAGATTAATAAGTAATAAAGTTTTATTTAATAATAATGGAACAGAAATTGGCTCTTGGCCATATTATTTTTTCTATACAAAATCTGTTATAGAAGAACCAGAAATCTCATGTGCTGTGTGATCCTGAATAAAATCACCTCACAGTTTCAGTTTTCTCATCTAAAGAGTGAGGATAATTGTGCTCTCTGCCTACCAGAGTTGTGTTATGTGAAGAACTGGTTAACTTAAAAGCATTGAACATATGCTATTCATTTGATCTGTTAGCTTGTCTAATGATTTGTGTCCTATTCATTCTGTTTCTACAAGAACCTAAAGGAATATAGGTACTAAAATAAAGAACAAGATTTAAAGACAGAACACAATAGAATCCTTCTAAAGGTAAAGGAGTAAGTACATTCTTACAGGCACTTGAATTGAACAGAATATAACATCTGATTAATAAATCTAATTTTTTGGCTGCTAAGGCAAAAAGGTTACACTGAATAACTTACCTTCCTTTAATGATAGAAAAAAGTAGCTCTAGCCTTAAAATTTAGCATTTATGTTGGAAATTTATAACTGGAAGGTATCAGGTCTTAAATGTTGATGAAAGAAGCTATGTTATATTAATTTTCTGAGAACAAATTCTGATCAAAATAGAATTGATAGGCAGTAAATACAGCTGCTCTCAGCAGGTTGCCCAACACATCAACTTCAGATAATCACATTAACATGTTTTTCCAGAAGCATTGGCTGTATGTTAATTGTGTTATTTTTCTGAAGTCTGAAGTAAACCTATTTTAATAGATTCATGTATCACAGCTTTGGAGTGCTTAACAATATGACAATATTGTAATTCTTTAGAATTTACTTTTTACCTGATTTAATGTTTCTCTTTACAGTATCAAATAGACTGCCTTAAGGCCAGAAGAAGTTAATTATATATTAAGAATTAAGAACTACATTTTATAGCAAAGCCTTATGAATGTATCCATGCAATATAACAAAAAGCAAATATAAGCAGTGAATATAAATGTTACAATATTTTAGTAAAAGAGTATAAATACTGAAATGATGACTGTCATTACAATATTCCTTCCTAATCTTCTAGGTCATCAGGAAAAAAATGAAATTTTTTAAAACAAAAAATATTATAAAAACAAATTAATCTATTTTTGTTCATTTCCCAATATTTATCTCTTTGATAATTTTGTGATACCTCTTGTTTTTACATTACCTCATTTCCAAATATACTTATGTTCTCTCTCTTACCTATTGCTGGTCAATAAGAATTCAGAAAGAATTTTTTAAAATTAAGGGGTAGAAATAAAGAAAGGATAAGGGATAATGGGAAGTAAGGAGAGAAAGGAAAGACATAAAAGAAAGATTTTTTTAGGGTAACACTCCATCTCTTCCTATGTCCTTAGAGAAACTGGAACAGTAAGGATCAGGCCACACTGAAAAAAAGCCAGTTGAGTGACCTTTTCTGAATAGAGAATAGCACAGCTTCAGATTTAACTTCAGAGGCCAACAGAGAACTTGTCAGAACTCAAGGAAGGAGCAAAAGAATGTCCATCCAACTCTTTTGCCACATATACTTTCTCTTTTATTTTTATTTTCAATTCCAAATTCTATCCCTTTATCCAAACCCTCCCCAACCCATTTAGAAGACAAGAATTATGATACCCTTTATACATATGAAATCAGACAAAACATATTTCTTCATATATCTGCATTTCTGCATATTTCTAAAAATAAAAAGCGAACAAAATGCAAAAAGAAATAAAGTGAAAAAATGTTTCAATCTGTACTGAGTCTATCAGTTCTCTATCCAGTGTACCCCCATAGTACAGCTTTCATGTTTGACATGATTTCTTTCTAGGATGGCTCAACTCATCAACTCTGCCCTTACACCAGAATATATGTTGTCACAGGAGGACTTTTACTACATAACTACAACTCAAAATTTCTCAGGATCAGATGCTCCCTAACATGAAAAGGGGATAGACTATCTCTTCCCAATAATGTTGTTCCTGAACCTCCAAAGGCATGCTTCCAATCTATATTAAATCAATTAATATTTTTATTATATAAAATATCCATTTTATTATTCCTCTATTATATAAGATCACCATTGACTTTTTAAACACAAAAGCCTAATTTTACTATAAGATAAAAGCAAGAATGACCAAGATGACACACTCAATATGTTATAAATGCGAGAATAATCATAAAAATTAACTTGCACATATGTCTTAAGGATAGTGAGCATATACTTCATGGAACCCAGCAAAGACACATGTGTGAGAACAATTTATGTATGAGAACAACTTGGGGATACTCATAATTCTGAACTGCAAGACTGATGTTCTTAGCTCTTTTATGGAAAATACATACCACATAATGATACTTTACCATGACCCTTCACTGCTCTCCTGTGGGGTAAAATCTCCTTTCCTCAAATTCATGAAGTATTGCTAAGCTTTTAAAACTCATAATTCCCCTTAAAAATAGCTCTGAAGTTACATTGTCCTATTATGATGATCAAGTCACCTTAAGCTGAAGTACTGAAAATATCATCAGATTTGACTCTCTGGATAATTCAGATAATTAATTATCTTGACCTCTCTGTAATTTCTGATGCTATTGATCATGCTTTTTCTTTTTATTGCATTGCTGTGTCCTGATTCTCTTTCTATTTATTTGACTGCTCATTCTCTTTCTCCTTTGCTTAATCTTACAAACCATACCCACTAACTGAGGGTCTCCCTGAAGGTTCTATCCTGAGTTCTTTTCTCCCTCTATGCTGTCATTTAATGATCTCAGCTCCCATAGTTTCAGTTACAATCCTTATGCAGATAAATCTCAAAATCTACTTATCTAGTCCCAGTCTCTCTTGACCTCCAATCTAATTTCATATTTTTAACTAACTATGATTATCTAGAACTGAAAATCCTTCCAGCTATCTAAACATATCCATGATATAATTCATTATTCCAACTTTCCCTTTCCCTAAAAAAGTCCTCCCCTCTTTTCAACTTCCTAATTACTATAAAGGACACCATTATACTCCCACTTACCCTGTTTACAACCTAGGATTCAACTCAAATCTTTCCTTTCTGTCAGACCCCATATTTAATCAATGACTGTGTTGATTCTGCCTTTGCAACATTTATCACATATTCTCTCTTCTCTCCTCTTGACACTTCTAACTTTCTAGTTTACATCTAGTGTGTCTGATTATGCAAGAACTTTATGGTTATTCACTGTTTTTCAAGTCTGCCCTTGCTCTTTTCCATCTTCAGCTCATTCCTCTATTCAACAAACTCCAATAGCTCCTATTAACCTTCATGGTTAGCCACAAAATCATTTATTCGTTTTTTAAATCCCTCCCAATTTTCTTATACTTAATGCCTTATTTTTTCCACCTTGCACCCTTGATCCAATCATATTTGTTTCCTTGACATACTTCACACATAGTACTCTACCTTCAGGGTCTGTGCATTTTCTGCTATCCATCATTCCTGATAAGCTTTCCCTCTTCATCTGTTTCCTGGTTTCCCAGGCTTCCTTTAGGATTATTTTCTCTCAATCTGCAATAAGCATTAGAGAATAATTCTGTTCTCTTCCAATGAGGTTCATCCTTTCTCCAGTCAATATTCGTAGCAGTGGAATTCTTTTAAGGCAGGTAAATGCTGCCATCTTCACATTTTTTTGCTTCCTTAATTCCTTTCTGAATGGGTTCCTCAACACTCATTTCCCCACTCAGGTGCAGATTCATATTCCTGATAACCAGATTACTGAATCTTGCCTCTTGAGTTAATAAAAAAAATAATAATTCTCCCATATTCATTTTTTTCATGGAATAATATGGGGGATAAAGAAAGATGACTTTGTTTTGAGTCTTGACCTACCACTCATCTATGTGATTTCACACAAAGTAGTTAAAAACCTATTTAAAGCCTTGGTTTCCTTATTTATAAAATAAGGGGCTTGGATTAAATGATTTCTAAAGTTCATTTCAAATCCTTAGAATAAAATGTAAATTCAGAAGGAGGTAAAGTGCTGTCCCTGCCATTTGTGAATAGTATGATTATGTAATTTTGCATGGAGTTTTTAAAAATCTATATGCAATAGTGTTTTCTATGTATAAAATATCTATTTGTAAATATTTTTCCATTAAAATGTAAGAATTTTCCAATTTTTGGAATAGGTCAGGAAGTGTCTCAGAAACAACAAATATTGTTATCATGGAGGAATTATGACTACCACTATTTGTTTTTTAATTTATTGTGTTTAAGAAATCTTTGTCATACAGATGTTTGGGCAGAATATAGTATAGAACCATATCATGGAGGGGAAAAGGACTGAAAAATTTGAAAGTTGTCTGTCTGGATATGTGTATGTGTGTATAATATGTCTCTGTATGTGTGTGTTTCTTTGCTTTCATCAAAAGATAAACAATGTAAAAATCATCAATAGCTATTAAATAGAATTCATTTATTAAGCATCTTTCATGTGAACACTGGTCTGTATTCTATAGATACACAGATAAAAAATAAATACTTTTCTGACTTCAAAAAACTTATACTTCATTATGGATTTAGATTGGTAAATGTAAGACAATTTTGAGTAGAAAGATAAGGGAATCTCAAAGGGTAAATGGTACCTCATCTAAATCTTAAAGGAAGATAAGGAGTTTAGGATTGAGTGAATTGCAGGTACTGGAGATAGCTTGTGCACAGAATTGCTTAGAAAAGAAAACAATACTGCCAAATTATTAGGAGAGGAGGTCAGTTTGATGGAATGAAGATAAGACTGAAGAGGTGTGTAGGAAATATGAGGAAGGAATTAAGATTCTGCAAACTAGGCTTCAACATGTGAACCAAGAATTAACCAAAAGAGCAAGGTGGTTTTCAAAGAGGAAGAAGAAATAGAGACTAAATTGCCAACATTTCCTGGATTATGGAGAAAGAAATGGAATTCCAGAAAAAAACATCTCCTTCAACTTCATTGATTACACAAAAGCCTTTAATGTGTAGATCACAATAAAACCAAAAGGATGAAAGTACCAGATCATTTTATTTGTCTCTTGAGGCAACTGTGGGCAAAAAGCAATAGAACTGAGCATGGAACAAATACTTAGTTTAAGATTGGAAAAAGAGTACAAGAAGGCAATAATATATTGTCACTTTATTTAATTTATATGCAGAGTACATTATGTAAAATGCCAGATTAGATGAATCAAAAGCTGGAATTAATGTTGCTAGGAGAAATATCAACAATCTTAATTATACAATTTATACCACTCTGCTGTTAGAAAGTGATGAAGAATTAAGAAGCTTCTTGATGAGGGTGAAAGAAAAGAGTGTAAAAGCTTACTTGAAACTTAACATTAAAAAAAAAAGATCATGATAACTGGTCTCTTCACCTTCTGGAAAATAAAGGTAAAATAAATGGAAGCAACATCAGATTTTATGTTCTTGGGCTCAAAGATCAAGGGAAATGACTACTAAATGAAATTAAAAGACACTTGCTTCTTGAAAGGAAAGCTATGGAAAATCTAAACAACATACTAAAAGTCAGAGACATCACCTTGCTGATAAATGTCTGTATGATGAAAGCTATGAATTTTCTAGTATCAATGTTTGGCTGCAAAAGTTAAATAATATGAAAAGCTAAGAGTTTCAGAAGAGGCAGTTTGGAATTGTGGTGCTGTAGGATTTTTGCTAGTCTTTTGGAGAGTAAGGAGATCAAATCAAATAATAAAAAATTAATAAGGCTTTTCACTGGAAAGTCAAATATTGAAGCTTAAGTTTAAATACTTTGCTACATAACGAGAAAATCGCACTCTTTGGAGAAAATCCTAACACTGAGAAAGATTAAAAGGCAAAAGGGAAAGGAGATGGGAGAGGATGAAATGGATAAAAAATGAACATGAACTTGAACATGGAGGAAGGAATAGTATGTCCATGGGGACATGAAGAGTCAGAAATGACTGAACAATAACATCAAGTATTTGAACAGGCAAATAAAATGATCATATTAAAGGATAATTATTTTGCCATTCACTTGAAGAATATATTGAAAAGGAAAGAGAATTTAAACATGGAGACCAATTAGGAACATATTGCTATATTTTAGCTGGGGTTTATTGTTGAAAACAAAGAAATACAACCTTCTGGAACCTTGGAAAAGATTTCATAACCTTCCCTTGGATTACTGAGATATTCTAAATGGCTATTTAGGGCTGCTAGGGGCACAGAGGGTAAAATATTCATAGCTGCCAAATAGAATACAGTTAAGGAGATCCAAGTTCTAATCCAGAGTGAGATATTAAAATTATTATGTTTATAACCTAATAATAACCTTAGTTTCCTCATATGGCAAAGGATCAAATCAGTTAACATAAAGATTTTCAAAAGTTAAAAGTACTACATAAATCCTAGCTTGTATGATCTGATATTTTTTTCTTTTACTTAGGCATTTGGGGTTAAGTCACTTGCCCAAGGTCACATAGCTAGGAAGTATTAAGTATCTGAAGCCAAATTTGAACTCAGGTCCTCCAGACTTCAGGGCTAGCATTCTTTCTATTCTACTCTATTCTATGCCATCTAGCTGCCCCCATGACCTAACATTTTAATGAAAAACAAGGTAAAATATCATAGGTGGTAACTGTCAATGAATAAACTCACAATATTTAAATATTTCATTTTTAAGTTTCCTAAAAAAATTTTAAGAAAAAATACTTCCAACCTCTCACTCATACCCATACAAAAAAGCTTCAAATATAATTCTCCAGGAGAAGAAGCATAAAGCAAAAATATTCCTTAGTGCTACCAACAACTAAATCTGTGTGACTGTGCTCATATCATTTAACTCTTCTGGGATTCAATTCCATCATCTGTAGAATGAGAGTCTGGTTGAGATGATTTTGAGCTCATTTATTTCATTAAATACTGAAAATCTTAAATGTCTATTAAATGCAAGGTCTTCCATGAATTTTAAGAGTGAAGATGGATTGTATAAATAGGCCCAGCACCATATATACTATGAATTTGGATATATAGAGACAAAGCTTAATATCCTTTTTAGTAAATTTCCAAAGCATTCCACAGATACTTGATTACCACCCTTTGGGTTAGTAGAAGGACTTTCTTAAGGTTCATTACATCTGAGGTTGATGGGATACCATAATTCATCTTTAAGGCTATAAAAGGATATGCAAACTGAATATTTATAATAGAAATTACAGTCTCTGCCAGTGGTGGCTTTAAATAGAAATATCTGAATGTCTTTGAATCTGTAATGAATACATTTTGTTTAAAATATATGGTCAAGTTGCAATTAGAATCTGAAGATTAACCACCCATGTATGTTATAAATCAGGATTGGGAGTCTCATTATTTGAATAAAAAGGTCTAAAAATAATGAACCATGCAGTAGTAAAATGTCAGAAATGATTACAGGCTAAGATTTAGATCTTTGTAAAATTTCTAGAGTCAAATATGTACTTCTGACTCTTAGTTGATGGAGCTGCTTAATTTTGTTATTTGTATTTAATTTAAAAATGTATAAGTGAACTTCTTTTTCAAAAATGAAATATACATTGTGCACTCAAATTTTATCTGAAACAAAACCCCACTGTATTTTGAATATAGTGTAAGAAAATAAAAGATGAAAGGGGTACTTTGAAAGGATTTCTGATTTCCAGAAAAATAAAAAAGATGACCAAAGGCAAGGATCACTGCTGCCAACATTTAATCCCTAAGGAAACAAATGTAAGAAATATTGATGAACTATTTGGGCTTAAGATCATAATTCTTGGTGAGGTGGAGCCAAGATGACAGAGAGGACACATGCTTCATTCTGAGCTCCCTGCTACCCTCACTTCTTGATTACCAAATTCAGCCTCTGAAATAGTACTAGACTGGTAGAACCCATGAATATTGGGAGTACAACAAATTACCAGCAGAAGATAATGTGGAAGATTGCCAAAAAAATCTGTAGTGATCAGGAAAGAAGAAGCCAGTGCAGGCAAGGAGGCAGAATATGGAGGCTAGCAATAATGAGCAGACCGTGGATACAGTCTCCACAGGTAGAGAATTTGCAGAGAGGACTCTACCACAGAGTGGCTGCTCTGCTTTGGTTGCAAAGCAGTAGATCAGCAGAGAAGTTACACAAATGCCAAAACATCAGAATTTAACAGGACCTGGCCACACCCACCCAGCACTGAGAGTTACTCAGCACAATTACAATGCAGCTGAACAGCCACTTCCCCATAGCAGAGTGGCAGGGATGGGGGGGGGGGGGAGCAGGGAAGAAAGGAGGGGTTCTGGACAGGGCAGTCACACTTCTGCCAAGCCAGGCTCTTCCGAGGCCAGTAGCACTTCCACTGGGTGGGGCTCTTCCCAGGGCAGTGGCACTTCTGCATCTTGGCCACTCTTTGCACCCCATTTGCAGGACAACTACTGTCCATCTGTCCACATTCTATAGAGAAAGCTGTTAACCTCCTTGCCCTGAAGGCAGACACCAAGGGATTTTTAAAAAATGAGTAAAAAAGCAAAATAAACTCTAAGTATAAAAAGCTTCTATACAGAAAGAGAGCAGATTTCCAACCCTGAGGAGACAGTCTCCAGACAAAACCCCAAAGGGGGATATAGCTTGGACCCCATAACACAAAGATCTCCTAGAAAAAAGTTATAAAAGATCTTAAAAGAGAACTAGAAGAAAAATGGGGAAAGAAAAGAGAAGCTCTGCAAGAGTGTATGGAAAAAGGATATAACTCATTAAAAGAAAAGTTGGATAAAATGGAAAAAGAAAACAACTTCCTGACATATGAACTGGAAAAAATAAAGAAGTTCCAGAGAAACAGAATTTGTGAATTGGAAAAGATAAATAACTCCCAGGAAAGTAGGATATGTGAATTGGTAAAAGAAAATAACTCATTTAAAAAATTAGTGAAATGAATAAAAAAATTCCATAGAGCAAAAATACTCATTTAAAAACTCAGACATATACAAAAAGAAATAAAAAAAGTTAATGAAAAAAATAACTCATTAAAAATCAGAACTGAAAAATAGAAATAAATGATTTATTGAGAAATCAAGAATCAGCAAGAAAAACCAAAAAAAGAAAAAAATAGAAAAAATAGAAAAAATGTTAAATTTCTACTTGAAAAAACAACAGATCTGGAAAATAGATCTAGGAGAGATAATCTGAAGATTAATGGACTTCCTGAAAATGATGATGAAAAAAAAGATCCTAGAAATGCTCAGATGTAACAGAATCAGAAGGTAAAATAGGCATTGAAATAATTCATCATACACCTTCTGAAAGAGACCCCAAAATAAAAACTCCAAGAAATATTATGGCTAAATTTCAGAACTAAAAGACTAAGGAAAAAATATTACAAGGAGCCGGAAAAAACAAACAAACAAACAAACAAAAAACAATTCAAATACCAAGGAGGCAGAATAAGGAACACTCAGGATCTAGCAGCTTCCACATGAAAGGATCAAAGGGCCTGGAATCTGATATTCTGGAACGCAAAAGAACTTGGAATGGAGCCAAGAATAAACTACCCAGATAAGCTGAGTTTTTTCTTCCAGGGAAGAAGATGGACATTCAATGAAAATATTGACCACCAAATATAGGACTCAAGAGAAGCATGAAAGATAATAAGAACTCTTGAGAACTGTATTTCTATTATGGGCATACATAAAGAGCACATGTATAATTTAATTTTACTGTTACAATACAAAAAAAAAAAAGGGAATTAGAAGTGGAAAGAGGATTGTATTAGAAAAAGGGAAAAGGGGACATAAAAAGAGAGAAATTACCATAGCAATTCTCAATCTGATCATCTATTCATAGCTATACTAACTACATTCCTAACTCTCAACATTTCAAATACTACCAAAGTAAAATATCTAGGCAGTCTGTGAAATAAGTCGATAACCAACAACTATTGTCATCTTCCTAATACTTTTATCCTTAGGAGGCCTTCCACCACTCACCAGATTCATACCCAAATGACTAATCCTACAAGAACTTATTACCAACAGTAACATCACAATAGCCACCATCATGGCTCTTTCCACCCTACTAAACCTGTTCTTCTACATACAAATTATTTATGCATCTAGCCTTACCAAATTCCCATCTACCAACAACTCAAAAATACAATGGTACCACACTTCTCCCTACAACTACAGTCCCCCCTTCTACTCCCACTAATCCCCCTATTCATCATACTAACACAACTAAGAACTTCAAGACTTTATCTTACATCACTCAACTGCAAATCTAGCACTTTAATTAAGCTAAGCTCTCATCTAAGCCTCAGATGCACTTAAGCTACTTTTTTGAATTTGCAATTCAATGTAATATATACTTCAAAGCCAACCTAAAGGCTTACATTCAAACTAGACCAAAGGCCTTCAAAGCCTTAAGCAGGTGTTAAATCACATAGCCTTTGTATACATCCAGAGACTCCCTGCCTAGTAAGAAGAAAAGACAGGGAGTACCAGGGGAGTTAGGGAATATAGAAAAAATGAGGGAAAGGTATAAGAAAGGGGAAGGGACTCAGAGGGGGTGGAAGTGATTCTAAAGAGGGAAAGCTGTGTGAGACAAGTGGTGGCCATAAGTTTAACACTGGAAAGGGGGTATTGGAGGGAAAGAAAAAGAAAAGCATAATCTGGGCATAATAAGATGGCAGGAAATACAGAATTTTTGGTTTTAATCATAAATGTGAAAGGGATGAATTCTCCCATAAAGAGGAGGTGGATAGCAGACTGGATGAAAAACTAGAATCCTACAATATGTTGTTTAAAGGAAACACATTTAAAGCAGGGTGATACATAAAGAGTAAAAGTAAAAGACTAGAGGAGAATCTATTATGCTTCAGGAGAAGGAAAAAATGCAGGGATAGCCATCCTAATCTCAGATCAAGCAAAATCAAAATTTGATCTAATTGAAAGAGATAAGTAAGGAAACTATATCTTGCTAAAGGGTAGCATAGTCAATGAAGCAATATCAGTATTAAACATATATGAAACAAGTAGTATAGTTTATAAATTCCTAAAGGACAAATTAAGAGAGTTGCAAGAAAAAATAGGCAGCAAAGCTTTCATAATGGGGAGATCTCAACCTTGCATGCTCAGAATAAGATAAAACAAACCACAAAACGAATAAGAAAGAAGTTAAGGAGGTAAATAGAATATTAGAATCCAGAATATTAGATCCAAAGATCTGTATGACAGATCTTTGGAGAAAACTGAATGGTGATAGAAAGGAGTCTACTTTTTTCTCAGCAGTTCATGGAACCTACACAAAAATTGCCCATATATTGGGACATAAAGATCTCAAAATTAAATGCAGGAAGGCAGAAATAGTAAATGCTTTCTTCTCAGATCACAATGCAATAAAAACTACATTCAACAAGAAGAAATAATCTCTCATCTTAAAGAATGACTGGGTGAAACAGCAAATTATAGAAACAATTAATAATTTCATCCAAGATAATGACAACAATGAGACATCATAGCAAAATATATGGGATGCAACTAAAGCAGTAATAAGGAGAAATTTTATATCTTTAGAGGCTTACTTGAATAAAATAGAGAAAGAGAAGATCAATGAATTGGACCTGAAAATTAAAAAGCTAGAAAAAGACCAAATTAAAAACTCCAAACCAAAAACTAAACTTGAAATTAAAAAATTAAAAGGAGAAATCAATAATATTGAAAGTTAAAAAAAACTATTGAATTAATAAATATAGCTAAGAGTTGGTTTTATGAAAAAACCAACAAAATAGATAAACCTTTGGTAAATCTGATTAGAAAAAGGAGAAAGGAAAATCAAATTGTTAGTCTTAAAAATTAAAAGGGAGAACTTTCCACCAATCAAGAGGAAATTAGAGCAATAATTAGAAGCTACTTTGCCCAACTTTATGCCAATAAATCTGGTAGCCTAAGTGAAATGCATAATTCCCCCCAAAAAATAGGCTTCCCAGATTAATAGAGGAGGAAGTAAATTGCTTAAACAATCCCATTTTAGAAAAAGAAATGGAACAAGCTATTAATGAACTCCCTAAGATAATATCCTCAGGATAAGATGGATTTACATGTGAATTCTACCAAACATTTAAAGAACAATTAACTCCAAAGTTATATAAACTATTTGAAAAAATACACAATGAAGGACTCCTAACAAATTCCTTTTATGACACAGGCAAAATACTGATACCTAAATCAAGTAGGAGAAAAACAGAGAAAGAAACACATAGACCAATCTCCCTAATGGATATTGATGCAAAAATGTTAACTAAAATATTAGCAAAAAGATTACAGAAAATCATCCCCAGTAGGGATTGACCAAGTAGGATTTATAACAGGAATGCAGGGCTCATTCAATAATAGGAAACCTATTGGTATAATTTACTATATCAATAATTAAATTAACAAAAATGTATGATCATCTCAATAGATGCAGAAAAAGCATTTGATAAAAGAAGATGGCGGAGAAGAAACACACAAATTTCTAAGCCCTCTCTTACCCTCACTACCAACTATTTAAATCAGCCTCAAAAACAGCACCTGACATATAAAACACATGAAAATTAGAAGTATAACAACTTGCCAGCCGAAGAGAATCTGGAATTTCGTCAGAAAAGGTCTGTCCTGAGGGGGTGGGGAAAAAGACTAGCAGATAGTGATAAAGTAAAGACTAGCATATTGTGCAAATTGGGCTGGAGAGGCCTCTGGGATTAGAAAAGCTACAGAGACAGATGACTCTGCTTGCAAAACAGCAGAGCAGCAGAGAAATCAAAGCCACTTAAAAAAAAAAAAAAAAAAAAAAAAACACCAGAAACTGCCTATAGCTACTCCAAACCAGAAGTGACTTAGCACAGATCATGGCTTCTGCTGTCCAGGGCTTTTCCTTGGGGCAGTTAAGATCCTGCACAGCAGGGTGACACAGCCTGGGCAGCCTCTAATATGCACAGATTGGGGCTCTGGCTGAGGAAGTGGAACTTCCACAGCAGTGGTACTTCCATAGCAGTGAAACTTCCTCAGCAGCAACTGTGCCTCCCAGGGCAGAAACACTTCCAGTCTGTGGCCCATTGCTATTTGCTGGTCAGCTGCTAATATCCACAACCCCAGGGGGGAGGAAGCTTTGGCTTGGGGTTGGGACACTTTCACTGTTCAGCCTCTAGCCTCCGGGCAGTTGCGAGGCCACACAGCCTGGACTCTTAAATGGGAACTTCCACAACCCGCCCAAGCAGCTCTGAATCACTTCCAGTGATCTCCCACAACACCCTCATACCTTTGCAGCCTGTTCACAAGACAGCTGCTGTCCATATACCTATCCCTGTTCTGCAGAGGAAGCTGGTAACCTCCTTACCCTGAAGGCAGACCCTATAGGTTTTTAAAAATGAGTAAAAAAAATGAAGAGAACAATTGATAGCTTCTATACAGAAAGAGAGCAGGTATGCAACCCCGAGGAGATGAATAGCAAACAGTCTCCAGATAATACCCTGAAGGGGAATATTACCTGGCCCCCATCATATAACTCTCTCCTAGAAGAGACTATTAAATACCTCAAAAGAGAATTAGAAGAAAAATGAGGAAAGGAAAGAGAAGTTATACAAGAGAGTAACAACATCCTGAAATTTGAATTGGAAAAGATAAAGAATTCATAGGAAGTGCAAGGAAACAAAATTTGTGAATTGGAAAAGGTTAAAAAGTCACAGAAAGTAGGATCTGTGAATTGGAAAAATAAAATAACTTATTAAAAATATATATATAGTCAAATGGAAAAAAAAACCCATAGAGCAAAATGACTCATTTAAAAAACTCAATTGGATATATACAAAAAGAAGTAAAAAAAAGCGAATGAAGAAAATAACTCATTATAAATTAGGACTGAACAAATAGAAATGAATGATTCATTGAGACACCAAGAATCAGCAAGAAAAACAAAAAAAAAAAAAAAAAAGAAAAACTGGAGAAAAACGACAAATATTTACTTGGAAATCGACAGACCTGGAAAATAGATCTAGAAGAGATAATTTGAGGATTATTGGACTTGCTGAAAATTATGATGAAAAAAAGAACCTAGATTCTATTTTACAGGAAATCATCAAAGAGAACTGCACAAAGGTAATACAACCAGAAGGTAAAATAGGCTTTGAAAGAATTCATTGAAAACTTTCTGAAAAAGACCCTAAACAAACAAACAAACAAACAAAACAAAAAAAAAAAAACTTCATGGAATATTGTGGCTAAGCTGCAGAACTAGCAAACTAAGGAAAAAATATTGCAAGCAGTCAGGAAAAAACAAATCAAATATTGAGGTGCCACAGTAAGGGTCACCCAAGATCTGGCTGCATCCACATTAAAGGACTGAAGGGCCTGGAATCTGATATTCCAAAAGGCAAAAGAACTTTGAATGCAGCCAAGAATAAACTACCCACCTAAGTTTAGCATTTTCTTCCATGGAAGAAGATGGACATTTAATTCAACAAATGAATCCCATTTGTTTCTAAGGAAAAAAAGCAGATCTAAACAAAAAATTTGATCTCCAAACACAAAATTCAATAGAAGCAGAAAAAGGTAAAAGGAACTCTTGAGAACTGCATTTCTTTTGTGGATATATAGAAAGTGCACATGTATAATTCGATTTTATTGATATAATATAAAAAAGGGAAGTAGAAAGGGAAAGGGGATAATGTCAGAAAATGGGAAAAGGGGAGATAAAAAGAGGGAAACTACATCCCAGGAAGAGGTAAAGAAAACTTATCATATCTGAGGGACTCTAATAATTGACATATTTGTTTTTTCAGAGAATTCTCTCTCACTTCATTAAAAGGGGGGTGAGGAAAAGGGAAAAGGCAAAGAGTAATAAGGGAAGGGTACAAGAAAGGGGAAGAGATTTCAAAGGAAGGAGGAGCAATACTAAAAATGGAGGGCTGTATGACAAGTGAGGCACATAAGTTTAATACTAGGGAACGGGTTCAGGGGTTGCAAAAATAGTATAATCTAGGGATAATATAATGGCAGGAAATACAGAATTAATAATTTTAAATGTAAATGGGAATGGGATGAACTCTCCCAATAAGCAGAGATGGATGGCAGACTGGATCAAAAGTCAGAACCCTACAATATGTTGTTTACAGGAAACACATTTAAATCAGGGAGATACATACAGGATAAAGATAAAAGGCTGGAGCAGAATCTATTATGCTTCAAGTGAAATTTAAAAAGCAGGGTACCCATCCTTATCTCAGATCATGCAAAAGAAAAAAAAATGATCAAATTAAAAGAAATAAGGAAGGAAACTATATCTTGCTAAAGGGTAGCATAGACAATGAAGCCATATCAATACTAAATATATGTGCACCAAGTGGCATAGCATCTAACTTCGTAAAGGAAAATTTAAGATAGCTGTAAGAAGAAATAGACAGCAAAACTATAATAGTGGGTGATCTCAACCTTGCACTCTCAGAATTAGATAAATCAAATAACAAAACAAATAAGAAAGAAATTAAAGAGCTAAATAGAACATTAGAAAAATTAGGTATGATAGATCTTTGGAGAAAACTGAATGATGATAGAAAGGAGTAAACTTTCTTCTCAGCAGTAAATGGAACCTATACAAAAATTGACAGTGACTGTGCTTCCCTGGTAGAGACTTCCATTCTGTGCACAGGGGCTTTTCACTGGTCAGCTGCTAATATCCACGGCCCACCTGGGGGGTTTTGGCCTGGGGTAGGGACACTTTCTCAGTTCAGCCTCTAGCCTTAGGGCTACACACTAGGCCACACAGCAGGGTTCCTCACTGGACACTCCCTGCAGCACAGACTTGCTAACCACCTCTGAGTCATTTCTGGAGGGAGATGGGGGTGGGGAGGGAAATCTCTCCCAGAGGTCTCTCTTAGCCCATTCACAAGATTGCTGCATCCTATCTCCTGTCTGTAAATAATCTGGTAAATTTCCTATTCAAAGGGCAGATCCAACGGAGTTTTGATAATGAGTAAGAAATTGAAGAATACGATTGACACCTTCTATACATAGAAAGAGGAGGTATCCAATTTGAGGAGGTTAACAACAGACATCCTCCAGATAATACCCTAAAGGGAAATGATATCTGCCCCCCATCACATAATTCTCTCCTAGAAGAGACTATTAAAAAACTCAAAAGAGAGTTAGAAGAAAAATGGGGAAAAGGAAAGAGAAGCTATGATAGAGAATAACAATGTACTGAAATTTGAATTGGAAAAGATAAAGAATTCCCAAGAAAGTAGGATTTGTGAAGTGGAAAAAAGAAAATGAATCACTAAAAAACAAAATTAGTGAAATAGAAAAAAAAATTACATAGAGCAAAATAACTCATTTAAAAACACAATTGGACATATTTAAAACAAAGTAAAAAAGCAAACAAGGAAAATAACTCATTAAAAATCAGGACTAAACAAATAGAAATGAATGATTCATTGAGACACCAAGAATCAGTCAAACACAATAAAAAAATTGAAAAGCTGGAGAATAATGTCAAATATTTACTGGGAAAATCTATAGACCTGGAAAATAGATGTAGGAGAGATAATCTGAGGATTATTAGACTTCTCGAAAATTATGATGAAAAAAAGAGCCTAGATTCTATTTTACAGGAAATCATCAAAGAGAACTGTCCAGAGATATTAGATACAGAAGGGAAAATAGACATTGAAAGAATTCATCAAAAAACTTCTGAAAAAGACACTAAAAAAAGCAAACAAACAAACAAACAAAAACTCTATGGAATATTGTGGCTAAGCTGCAGAAATATCAAAATATAGAAAAAGTATTGGAGGCAGCCAGGAAAAAAACAATTCAAATATTCAGGTGCTACAATGAGGGTCACTCAAGACCTGCCAGCATCCAAATTTTTTTTCTTTTTTTTTTTTTTATTAATTTTATAATTATAATTTTTTGACAGTACATATGCATAGGTAACTTTTTTTTTTTTTACAACATTATCCCGTGTACTCCCTTCTGTTCCGAATTTCCCCCCTCCTTCCCTCCACCTCCTCCCCTAAATATCTTATAATATATACTAGGTACAATATATATGTGCAGAACCGAATTTTGTTGTTGTTGTTGTTGCAAAGGAAGAATTGTATTTGGAAGGTAAAAATAATCTGGGAAGAAAACAAAGAAAATGCTCACAGTTTACACTCATTTACCAGTGTTCCTTTTCTGAGTTTAGCTGATTCTGTCCATCACTGATTATTTGGAATTGGATTAGCTCTTCTCTATGTTGAAGATATCCTCATCCATCAGAATACATCCTCATACAGTATCATTGTTGAAGTGTATAATGATCTCCTAGTTCTGCTTGTTTCACTCAGCATCAGTTGATGTAACTCTCCCCAAGCCTCTCTGTATTCCTCCTGTTGGTCATTTCTTACAGAACAATAATATTCCATAACATTCATATACCATAATTTACCCAACCATTCTCCAATTGATGGACATCCATTCATTTTCCAGTTTCTAGTCATTACAAAAAGGGCTGCTACTATGGTCCAGTCTAACTCCTCTGAAGGGCTCAAAATAAGACCTTAAATGTGAAGGTCTGGGCTAGCTCCTCTGAAGGGCTTGGAATAAGTCCTTGTTAGGATAAGCAAAAGTCATTGCCCCACGTTGGGTGCCAATTTGTAACGTGCTGTTGTCTCCAGAAGCTGCCGATCACTCTCTGGGAGGAGATCTGCTGTGTCAACTCAAATCTATTGGACAGATTCTTCTTCCTGTAGAGAACCATTGTCTCCAGAGAGTTGCCGTTAACTCTCGTCCAGAGAAGTGACTTCCCTTCCTGCAGAGAGTCGCGTCAAGCCTGGTCTAGAACAGAGACCCTATATCTCTGGAGTGCTGCCCTCTTTATCCTCCCAGAGAATGGGCGTGGGATAATGCAAGGACTTCTGGGAAGAACCACTTCAACCAATGAATTTGCTCCTCCCAAGAAAGCAAGCTCTTCCCCAGGATTTCACAAGCCAAACTACCAGGAAAGGCCTGGTAGACCTGGTAGAACTAGAAAATTGTCAAGTACTGACTTAGCACTTAGTAAAAACCCACTATCTCATTATTTCATTAGCACTTAGTAAGAAGCTAACATCTCCCCCTTTCTTTTGATTTAGAACATAGGGTGGTCATGACCTTGAAACATAAATTCATCAATATGGGAGGCATTACACATAATTACATAGATTACATAAACACGTAGTAACATAGTAACATAATACGTGCTAGAAGTATATAACAAATAACATGATCAAATAATCATAAATTGAGAATTTATAAATGTCCATAAGTCCATTGTCCATTAGTCTTATCTTGTGTTAGGAAATCCAAAGTTTCTTGCTGGTTTTTAAAGTTCTTTAACAGTCTTATTAGCTATGCTCTTTCAGTGTCAGATGTTTCTTATATTTTCTCCTTTGTTTTGAAGTCTTTCTCTTTTTCTGTCTCTCCCCAATGGACAAGGCGAATACGACTCGTTGGCACCCATCTGATTCCTTCCCCATCTGAAGAAATACAAGCAAACCCTCTCTCCCAGGCAGTTAACCTATCTATCCTTCCATTCACCACTTTCTGGGTCTCTCCACATTACCTGGTGATTATCTAAGGACAGTGGAGCTGCTCGCATTGGACATTGCCCTTCTGGTGGGTTATAAAACCTGTCTGCCGGAGCCAGTACATCTTTGTCAAAAATTAGAAAATTAATGGTATAGAGGACTAAATTTAGAAGTTCCCTAGGGCTACCTGTGGCTCCCCCTTTCTTTTGTTTTTGGAGGAGTGTCTTAATGTCTCTGTTTCTTCTCTCTACTATTGCCTGACCTTGTGGATTAAAAGGTATGCCAGTGGTGTGTAAAATCTTATACTGCGCACAGAAGTGTGCAAAATGTTTAGAACTATATGCAGGTCCATTATCTGTTTTTATTTCTTGTGGCACACCCATAATTGCAAATCCTTGGATAAGGAATTCAGTGACCACTCGGGCTGTCTCTTTTGCTGTTGGCACTGCAAAAGTGAATCCTGAAAAGGTATCTACTAACATGTGGAAGAAAGACAGACGACCAAAAGATTTATAATGGGTCACATCCATTTGCCAGATTTCACTGGGTCTCAAACCACAAGGATTCTTCCCTGGAGGGAGTGTAGGAACGTGGAAAGGAAGACAAGCTGTACAGTTTTTTACTATGCTACTAGCTTCCTCTCTTGTGATTCCAAATTTAAACGTAAAGCTTGAGCAGCCTGATGATATTTAGAATGAGATTCTTGTGCTTCCTGAAATAAAGGACTACTGGCTCACATGGTTAGAAGGCTATCTGCCTTTGAATTTCCACCAAAAATAGGACCTGGAAGTCCACTATATGAGTGGACATGCAAGATATAAATCTTGCCTGGATGTTTTCTCACTTGCTCTTGAAGTTCCTTAAAGAGCTGATAAATATTAGAGGCTGCAAATTTTATTTGGGCTGTGGCAATTCTTTGTACTACACCTACGGAATAGGCTGAATCAGTAATTATATTTATGTCTCCTGGGTAATAAGTAAGAGCTAGCATGATAGCAAATAATTCATTCTGTTGAGTGGACTGAAAAGGAGTCATGACTACTCTCTTTATGTAATCATGAGAGTATACAGCACAAATATTTTATTTGAAGGCATCTGTAAAGATTGTTGGTCCTTTAAGAGGAACCTTAGAAACTTTTCTTCAAAAATCCATCACCAATTATGTAGTAGCCGGATTATCTTTAATGGAGATCCATGTGCAAAATTTGGAGCGGTGGCTAATAAAATTTGCCATTCTGGGATGGTCTCACAGCATACATTAATTTCTGCATTAGTATAGAATGTATATATTTTTTCAGGACTTATTCCAGATAATTGTTTAATAAACTCCTAGCCACAAACACTAGGTAAGGAGTAAGGCTTTGTTCTGGTTGTGCTGGGAGGTTCACCCACTCAATCACACTGTCTCCTTGATGAAGGACTGCTGTGGGTGCCTCTTTTGTAGCAAAAACTGATATTTCCAAGGGTTTTTGAGTTACTCTTTCAATCACATTGGATAAAGCCAGTTCAACTTCTCTCAAAGCCTCGTGCTTCTTTTGTAAGCTGGCGTGGTGAATTTAAAGCACTGTCTCCCCTTAAAATGTCATATAGAGGTTGCAGTTGAATGGTAGTTAAGCCTAACATTGGACGCATCCATTGGATATCTCCTATTAATTTTTGGAAGTCATTTAAGGTGTTCAACTTCTCTGTTCTTAAAGAAAGCTTTTGTATTGTGAGTGTCTTAGGATATACTTCATATCCTAAATATTGAAAAGGAGCATGTCTTTGAATTTTTTCTGTAGCTCTATGCAGTTTGTAGTACTTTAGTGTTTCCATGGTCTTTTGTAGACATGCTTCTAACATTTGTTACTCAAGGGGAACATCCCAAAATATCATCCATGTAATGTAACAATATTACTTTTGGAAATGCTTTTCTTATTGGAGCAAGGGCAGCAGCAACATACATTTGGCACATAGTAGGGCTGTTTTTCATTCCCTGTGGCAAAACTGTCCATTCATATCTTTTATAAGGCTCAGCCAAATTAACACTAGCACTGAAAAAGCAAATCTTTTTATATTCTCCTTATCTAGAGGGATAGAATAGAAGTAATCCTTAATGTCTATAACCCATAGACGCCATTCTCTTGGCAACTGAGTAGGAGATGGAAGTCCAGGCTCAAGAGTTCCCATAGTTTCCATCTGTTCATTTACTCTTCTTAGATCAGTTAACATCCTCCATTTCCCAGATTTCCCAGATTTTTTCACCACAAATACTGGGGAATTCCAAGGATTTAGAGAAGTCCTCAAGTGTCCTTGGTCAAGTTGTTTGTTCACTGTGTCTAATAAGGCCTAAATTTTATCACTTCTTAAGGGCCACTGTTCTACCCACACTGGTGAATCAGTCTTCCACTAATTAGGAACCGGTGAAAGTACAGGTAGGCCTTCAACAGCAGCCCTGCCTAAAAAGCCGAAGTGCTTATTTGTAATCCTATCTACTGTAAAATGTCTCTTCCCCACAGATTGATGGGGATTTTTTCAACCACAAAAGGAGGAAAAACTCCTGTTTCACCTTCAAATATCCATCTCAAAGGCCTAGCACTAACTTCTGCTGCTAATGATCCTCCTACCCCAGACATGTAGGTGTCTGCCTTAATCTTTGGCCAGTGACTGGGCCAATTGGCACCTCTAATAAGTGTATGATCTGCACCCGTGTCTACCAATCCTTCAAATGGTATTCCATTTATATAAATAGTAAGCATAGGTCGGTCAGCTGTCACAGCTGCTGTCCAATATATTCCTGGATTTTGTTCATTGGAGTCAGAAGCTAGGCTACTATCACCAGGTTGCTTATTAGGGGTATGTAACAATAAGCCTGATGTTACTACTTCTCCAGATTGATAAATCACACGTTGTCTACCTGTGTTAGTGACTGGGATATTAGCTATACGTTCTCCAGTTTCCCACATCAGTGTATGGATGGATACTGTTTTGTAGGCATTCTCAGAAGGTAAAATGGTCAAGCTTAATGTGCCTGGAGGCAAAGGATCCATAGGCTCAACAGGAACAGATTTCATTCTCCAGGGAGTATCTCAGTAGTCTCTACTGCACACAACTCTATTTTTCCTAATTTCAATCCCTTTCTTCCATCTGATTGCCTTTTGGCTGATTGATCATGTCTTAAAATTCTCTGGATGTAACCTCGGCTGCCATCATGCCCCACTTGGGGGGCTGAACCTGGGCCCTGCCTCTCATTTCCCTGGGTCAATCTACATTCGGAGGCCCAGTGGAGACCCTTGTGACATTTTGGACATGGAGTTTTAGGTCTTCTCTCACCCTGTCTTCTCACTGTATCTCCATATCTACACTGAGCTCTTAGATGTCCAATTTTTCCACATTGAAAACATCACCGAGTTTCTCTAGAAGTCCCTTGCCAGGAGGGACCCTGTCTTTCCACATTCATCATTGTCCGGGTGTAAAAAGCATTTGTTCCCACTGTAGCACAGCATCTTATGATCTCCTCTAAAGGAGCATCTTTGTCTAATCCCCATATAATTCTTTTGCAAATCTCATTGGCATTTTCCTTAGTCAGATGTCTGGTCATCATTTCTGTAGCTGCATTTTCTCCAATAGTTCTTTTGACAGCAGTTTGCAAACGTCCCACAAAATCTGCAAAAGGTTCATTGGGACCTTGCTCTATTTTAGTGAAAGCCTCTCCTCGATCTTTCTGTCCAGGGAGGACACCCCAAGCTTTTATTGCAGCCTTAGCAATTTGCTCATATATTGTCATGGTATAATTAATCTGTTCTGAATTCTCTCCATACTGACCTTCACCAGCTAAGTGCTCAAAAGTGAATTTTGTGTTAACTCCTATTTCCAAATTGCATCTGACTTGGATTTTACATAATTCATGAAACTCCGCAAGCCATAACAATTTTTCTCCAGGTTCCAGGCATGTCCTTGCTATGGATTTCCAATCATTCGGGGTTAGGACTTCATAAGACAAACCATCTAGTAACATTTTAACATAAGCTGATGTAGCCCCATAAAGGGTACAACCTTTTTTCAAATCTTTAATTTTATTCAAATCTAAAGGTGCATATTTTCTCCTTTTATGGCCTACAGAATCAATCTCTTCAATCACAGGATATGCATATATAAAATCACTTATATCCTGTCCTTCTATATTAGCTTTAACCAATGCTTTTTCTAATTTTTTCATAGGCTTAGGCTGCTTCACAGGCAATTCTATTTGTGTTTCTGCCTCTTCCCCTCCTCCTTCTTCCTCCACCTCTGAAGGTGGAGTTGATGTGGGCCGTTCAATAATCTGCTCTCTAGGCAGGCTTGAAGCTTCTTGGGCAAGATCTTTCCTTTTTTCCTCACACTTCCTCCTCTGTTCATTTTTAAAGCTTTTCCTTCTCCTACAACTTGCTTGATAGTTTAAGGCTAATTGAACTATGTTGTAGATATAAAATACCTCTGCAGAAATTGAATGAAGCCCATTTTTTGCATGAAATTCTTTCATTTCAAATCCCACTAGCTTCCATTTATCTACATCTTTCTTTTCTTCCTCTAAGAACCAAGGGGATGTGCGTCTTAATGCAGCCAAGAGTTTAGCAATCTGTACCCAGGTTACAAGTAAACTCTGCTCCTCAATTATCTTAATTATACTCTCTATAGTAGCACTCCTGAATAGGGGTGGAGCTGAGGCTGCCACTGGGGCTGGGGCTGAGTCAGCTGAGGTTGAGGGATTGTCTTTAGCTAACATCTGCCCCATTTCAGCTATAAGAGTTTGCTGGTTTAGCCCTTAACAAGTAAAGTTCCTTATTTATCTATTAGAACGTTCACTTAATGTTTAACAAAGTTTCCTTGTTACTCACGGTTCTGGGTCAGAGAGACTGAGATCTGGATGAGAGGCTTTTCCACTGGAATCAGGATTGTGTCTGTCCCTGTTCGGGCGCCAAATTGCTGTGGTCCAGTCTACCTCCCCTGAAGGGCTCAGAATAAGTCCTTAAATGCAAAGGTCTGGGCTAGCTCCTCTGAAGGGCTCAGAATAAGTCCTTGTCAGGATAAGCAAAAGTTCTTGTCCCATGTCGGGCGCCAACTTGTAACATGCTGTTGTCTCCAGAAGCTGCCGATCATTCTCTGGGAGGAGATCTGCTGTGTCAACTCAAATCTATTGGACAGATTCTTCTTTCTGTAGAGAACTATTGTCTCCAGAGAGTTGCTGTTAACTCTTGTCCAGAGAAGTGACTTCTCTTCCTGCAGAGAGTCGCATCAAGCCTAGTCTAGAACAGAGACCCTCTATCTCTGTAGTGCTGCCCTCTTTATCCTCCCAGAGAATGGGCATGGGATAATGCAAGGGCTTCTGGGAAGAACCACTTCAATCAATGAACCTGCTCCTTGCAAGCATGCAAGCTCTTCCCCAGGAATTCACAAGTCAAACTACCAGGAAAGGCCAGAACTAGAAAATTGTCAAGTACCGACTTAGCACTTAGTAAAAACCCAATATCTTATTATCTCATTAGCACTTAGTAAGAACCTAATAGGTTGCCACAAACATTTTGGCACATACAGGTCCTTTTCCTTTCTGTAGTATTTCCTTGGGATAAAAGCCCAGTAGTAGCACCTAACAGCATCCACATCAAAGGATCTAAGGGCCTGGAATCAAATATTCTGAAAGGCAAAAGAACTTGGAATGCAGCCCAGCTAAGTTGAGCATTTTATTTCTTTTTTTTTTTTTTTTTTTAATTTTCACATTTTTTATTTTTATTTTATTTTTTTTATTAATTTTATCATTATAAAAATTTTTTTTATTTTTTTATTATATATATATATATATATATATATATATATATTTTATAATATTATCCCTTGTATTCATTTTTCCAAATTACCCCCCCTCCCTCTATTCCCTCCCCCCGACGACAGGCAATCCCATACATTTTACATGTGTTACAATATAGTCTAGGTACAATACATGTGTGCGAATATCATTTTCTTGTTGCACAATAAACATTAGAATCCGAAGGTACATGCAACCTGGGCAGACAGATATTAGTGCTAACAATTTACATTCCCCTCCCAGTGTTTCTTCTCTGGGTGTAGCTACCTCTGTCCATCATTGATCAACTGGAAGTGAGTTGGATCTTCTTTATGTTGAAGATTTCCACTTCCATCAGAATACATCCTCATACAGTATTGTTGTTGAAGTGTACAGTGATCTTCTGGTTCTGCTCATTTCACTCAGCATCAGTTGATTTAAGTCTCTCCAGGCCTCTCTATATTCCTCCTGCTGGTCATTTCTTACCGAGCAATAATATTCCATAACCTTCATATACCACAATTTACCCAACCATTCTCCAACTGATGGACATCCATTCATCTTCCAGTTTCTAGCTACAACAAAAAGAGCTGCCACAAACATTTTGGCACATATATGTCTCTTTCCACTCTTTAGTATTTCTTTGGGATATAATCCCAGTAGTAGCGCTGCTGGGTCAAAGGGTATGCACAGTTTGATAACTTTTTGGGCATAATTCCAGATTGCTCTCCAGAATGGCTGGATTCTTTCGCAACTCCACCAGCAATGTATTAGTGTCCCAATTTCCCCACATCCCCTCCAACATTTGTCATTATTTGTTCCTGTCATCTTAGCCAATCTGACAGGTGTGTAGTGGTATCTCAGAGTGGTCTTAATTTGCATTTCTCTGATCAGTAGTGATTTGGAACACTCTTTCATGTGAGTGGATATAGTTTCAATTTCTTCCTCTGAGAATTGTCTGTTCATATCCTTTGACCATTTATCAATTGGAGAATGGTTCAGTTTCTTATAAATTATGGTCGGTTCTCTATATATTTTGGAAATGAGACCTTTGTCAGAACCTTTGTTTTTAAAAATATTTTCCCAATTTGTTACTTCCCTTCTAATCTTGTTTGCATTAGTATTATTTGTACAGAAACTTTTTAGTTTGATGTAATCAAAATCTTCTATTTTGTGATCAACAATGATCTCTAGTTCTCCTCTGGTCATAAATTCCTTTCTCCTTCACAAGTCTGAGAGGTAGATTATCCTCTGTTCCTCTAATCTATTTATTATTTGAGCATTTTATTTCATGGAAGAAGATGGACATTTAATGAAACAGAGGTTTTCCATTTGTTTCTAAGAAAAAAAAACAGACTTAAACAAAAAATTTGATCTTCATCCACAAGACTGAAGAGAAGCAGAAAAAGGTAAAAGTAACTCCTGAGAACAGTATTTCTTCTGTGGATATACAGAAAGTTCACATGTATAATTTGATTTCACTGATATAAGATAACAAAAGAAGACGTAGAAAGGGAAAGATGATAGTATCAGAAAACAGGTAAAGGGAAGATAAAAAGAGGGAAACTACATCCCAGCAAGAGGCAAAGAAAATTTACCATATCTGAAGGAATTTAGAGAGGGGGAGGAACATTGCATGAATCTTACTCTCATCAGAGTAGGCTCAAAGAGTTAATAATTGACATACTTGTTTTTCAGAGAATTCTCTCTCACCTCATTAAAAGTGGGGAGAGGAAAAGGGAAAAGGAAAAGAGTAAAAAGGGAAGGGTACAAGAAAGGGGAAGGGATTTAAAAGGAGGGGGAGGGATACTGAAAAAGGAGGGCTATGTGACACAAGTGGTGCCGATAATTTTAATACTGGGGAAGGGGTTCAGGGGGGAGAAGGGGGAAAGAAGCATAATCTGGGGATAATAAGATGGCATAAAATACAGAATTAGTAATTTTAACTGCAAATGTGAATGGAATAAACTCTCCCATTTAGCGGAGGCAGATAGCAGACTGGATCAAAAGTTAGAACCCTACAATATATTGCTTACAGGAAACACATTTAAAGCAGGGAGATACTTACAAAGTAAAGGTAAAAGGCTGGAGCAAGATCTATTATGCTTCAAGAGAAGTCAAAAAAGCAGGGGTAGTCATCTTTATCTCAGATCAAACAAAAACAGAAATTAATCTAATTAAGAGATAAGGAAGGAAACTATATCTTGCTAAAGGGTAGCATAGACAATGAAGCCATGTCAATATTAAACATATATGCACCAAGTGGTATAACATTTAACTTCTCAAAGGAGAAGTTAAGAGAGTTGAAAGAAGAAATCAACAGCAAAACTAAAATAGTGGGAGATCTCACCTTGCAGTCTCAGAACTAGATAAATCAAACCACAAAACAAATAAGAAAGAAATTAAGGAGGTAAAAAGAACATTAGAAAAATTAGGTACGATAAATCTTTGGAGAAAACTCAATGGTGATAGAAAGGAGTATACTTTCCTCTCAGCAGTACATGGAACCTATATAAAAAGTGACCATATATTAAGACATAAAGATCTCAAAATTAAATGAAGGAAGGAAGAAATAATAAATGTTTTCTTCACAAATCAAATGCAATAAGAACTATATTCAACAAGAAGTTAGGGGAAAATAGACCAAAAAGTAATTGGAAACCAAATAATCTCAACTTAAAGAATGATTGGGTGAAGCAGCAAATTATAGAAACTATTAATTTCACTCAAGAAAATGACAACGATGAGACATCATACCAAAATTTGTGGGATGCAGCTAAGGTGGTAATAAGGGGAAATTTTATATCTTTAGCAGCTTACTTTAATAAATTAGAGACAAAGAAGATCAATGAATTGGGCCTGCAACTTAAAAAGCTAGAAAAGGACCAAATTAAAAACCCACAATCAAATACTGAACATGAAATTCTAAAATTAAAAGGAGAAATCAATAATATTGAAAGTAAAAAAAAAACTATTGAATTAATAAATAAAATTAAGAGTGGGTTTTATGAAAAAGCCAATAAAATAGATAAACTTTTGTTAAATCTGAACAGAAAAAGGAAAGAAGAAAATCAAATTTTTAGTCTTAAAAATGAAAACGGGGATCTTTCCACCAATGAAGAGGAAATTAGAGCAATAATAAGGAATTACTTTTCCCAATGTTATGCCAATAAATATGATAACTTAAGTGAAATGGATGACTACCTCCAAAAAGATTGGCGTCCTAGATTAACAGAGGAGGAGGTAAACTGCTTAAATAGTCCCATTTCAGAAAAAGAAATAGAACAAGCTATTAATCAACTCCCCAGGAAAGAATCTCCAGGACCACATGGATTTACATGTGAATTGTACCAAACATGTAAAGAACAATTAGCCCCAAAGTTATATACACTATTTGAAAAAGTAGGGGATGAAGGAGTCCTACCAAACTCCTTTTATGACACAGACATGGTACTGATACCTAAACCAGGTAGGTCGAAAACTGAGAAAGAAAACTATAGACCAAACTCCTTAATGAATATTGATGCTAAAATCTTAAATAAGATGTTAGCAAAAAGACTTCAAAAAATCATCCCCAGTATGATCAAGTAGCATTTATACCAGGAATGCAGAGCTGGTTTAAATTAGGAAAACTATTATTATAATTGATCATATTAATAATCAAATTAACAAAAACCATATCATCATCTCAATAGATGCAGAAAAAGAATTTGAAAAAATCCAACATCCATTCCTATTAAAAACACTTGAGAGTATAGGAATAAAATTCCTTAAAATAGTCAGGAGCATATATTCAAAACTGTCAGTAAGCATCATATGTAATGGTGATAAACTGGAACCTTTCCCAGTGAGATCAGGAGTGAAACAAGGTTGCCCACTATCATTACTATTCAATATTGTATTAGAAATGCTAACCTCGGCAATAAGAGTCGAGAAAGAGATTAAAGAAGTTAGAGTAGGTAATGAGAAAATCAAACTATCACTCTTTGCAGATGATATGATGGTATACTTAGATAACCCCAGAGATTCTAATAAAAAGTTATTAGAAGTAATTCACCACTTTAGCAAAGCTGCTAGATACAAAATAAATCCACATAAATCCTCAGCATTTTTATACATTACCAATAAACTGCAACAGCAAGAGATAAAAAAGAGAAATTCCATTCAAAACAAGTGTCGAGAGTATAAAATATTTGGGAATCCATCTACCAAAAAAAAGTCAAGAATTACATAAGCAAAATTACAAAACACTTGCCACAAAAATAAAGTCAGATTTAAATAATTGGAAAGACATTGTGTGCTCTTGGATAGGCCGAGTGAATATAATAAAGATGATAATACTCCCCAAACTAATCTATTTAGTGCCATATCAATGAGACTCCTAAGAAACTATTTTAATGCCCTAGAAAAAATAACAACAAAATTAATATGGAGGAACAAAATGTCAAGAATTTCAAGGGAATTAATGAAAAAAATCAGATGAACGTGGTCTAGCTGTACCTGATCTAAAGCTATATTGTAAAGCAGCAATCACCAAAACAATTTGGTTAAGAAATAGACCAGTTGGTCAGTGGAACAGGTTAGGTTCACAAGATAAAATAGTCTCCTACTATAGCAATCTAATGTTAAAAGAAAAGATACGAACTTTTGGGATAAGAATTTATTACTTGAAAAAAAACTGTTGGGAAAACTGGAAATTAGTATGGCAGAAATTAGATATGGACCCACACTTAATACCATATACCAAGATAAGATCAAGATGGGTCCATGATTTAGGCATAAAGAATAAGATCATAAATAGATTGGAGGAACATAGAACTGTTTACCTCTCAGAATTGTGGAGGAGGGAGGAATTTATTATCAAAGGAGAACTAGAGGTCTTTATTGAGCACAAAATAGAGGATTTTGTTTATATCAAATTAAAAAGGTTTTGTACAAACAAAACTAATGCAAACAAGATTAGAAGGGAAATAACAAATTGGGGAAATATTTTTTACAGTTCAATGTTCTGATAAATATCTCATTTCCAAAATATATAGAGAACTGATTCTAATTTATAAAAAATCAAACCATTCTCCAATTGATAAATCATCAAAGCATATGAGCAAACTAATTTCAGATGATGAAATTGAAAGTATTTCCACTCATATGAAAGTGTTCCAAATCACTACTGATCAGAGAAATACAAATTAAGACAACTCTGAGATACCACTATACTCCTGTTAGATTATCTAAGATGACAAGAAAAATAATGATGAATATTGGAGGGGTTGTCAGAAAACTGGGACACTGAAGCATTGTTGATGGAGTTGTGAAAGAATTCAGCCATTCTGGAGAGGAATTCGGAACTATGCCCCAAAAGTTATCAAACTGTGCATACCCTTTGATCCAGCGGTGCTATTACTGGCCTTATATCCCAATGAAATACTAAAGAAGGGAAAGGGACCTATATGTGCCAAAATATTTGTGGCAGCTCTTTTTGTAGTGGTTAGAAACTGAAAAATGAACGGATGCCCATCAATTGGAGAATGGTTGGGTAAATTATGGTATATGAAGGTTATGGAATATTATTGCTCTGTAAGAAATGACCAGCAGGAGGAATTCAGAAAGGCTTGGAGAGACTTGCATGAACTGATGCTGAGTGAAATGAGCAGAAACAAGAGATCACTATACACTTCAACAACAATACTGCATGAAGATATATTCTGATTGAAATGGATATCTTCTACATAAAGAAGATCTAATGCAGTTCCATTTGATCAATGATGGACAGAAACAGCTACACCCAGAGAAGGAACAGTGGGAATTGAATGTAAACTGTTTGCACTATTATCTTTTTACCCAGGTTACTTATACCTTCATAATCCAATTCTTACCGTGTAACAAGAAATTTGGTTTTACACAAATATATTGTGTCTAAGTTATAAGGTAACCTATTTAACATGTATGGGATTCTCTGTCATCCAGGGGAGAGAGTAGAGGGAGGGAGGGGAAAATTTGAAAAAATGAATACAAGGGATAATGTAAAAAAAAATTACTCATGCATATGTACTATCAAAAATATTATAATTATAAAATTAATAAAAAGAGAAATAATCCACAACTTTAGCAAAGTTGCATTATACAAAATAAACATACATAAATCATTAGCATTCTTATACATCACTAACAAAATCAAACATAGATACAAAGAGAAATTTCATTAAAAATAACTGCTGATTGTATAAAATGTTTGGGAATCTTCTGCCAAGAGAAAGTCAGAACAATATGAGCAAAACAACAAATCCTTTCCACAAAAGTAAAGTTAGATCTAAACAATTGGACAAATATTAAGAGTTCTTGGGATAGGTTGAGCGAATATAATAAAGATGGCAATACTACCTAAACAAATCTATTTACTTAGTGCTATAACAATTAGATTCTCCAAAAAAACTATTTTAATGACCTAAAAAAAATAACAAAATTCATCTGGAATAATTAAAGGTCAAGACATTCAAGGGAACTAATGAAAAACAAAATCAAATGAAGGTGGCCTAGCTGTACCATATCTAAAACATATATATTATAAAACAGTGGCCACCAAAACCATTTGGTATTGGCTAAGAAATAGACTAGTTGATCAGTGGAATAGGTTAGGTTCAAAGGACAAAACAGTCAATAACTTTAATAATCTAGTGTTTGACAAACCCAAAGATCCCAGCTTTTGAAATAAATATTCATTATTTGATAAAAACTGCTGGGAAAATTGGAAATTAATATGGCAGAAACTAGGCATTGACCCACACTTTACATCGTACACCAAGATAAGGTCAAAATGGGCTCATGACCTAGGCATAAAGAATGAGATTATAAATAAATTAGAATAACATAATATAGTTTACTTCTCAGAGCTGTGCAAAAGGAAGAAATTGGTGATCAAAGAAGAACTAGAGATCATTATTGCTCACAAAATAGAAATTTTGATTATATCAAATTAAAAAGCTTTTGTACAAACAAAATGAATGCAGACAAGATTAGAAGGAAAGCAATAAACTGGGAAAACATTTTTACAGTCAAAGGTTCTGATAAAACCTTCATTTATAAAATATATAGAAAATTGGCTCCAATTTATAAGAAATCAAGACATTCTCCAGTTGATGAGTGGTCAAAGGATATGAACAGACAATTTTTAGATAAAAAAATGAAAACTTTATAACTATATGAAAAGATGCTCCAAGTAATTATTTATCAGAGAAATACAAATTAAGACAAGTCTGAGATACCACTACACACCTGTCAGATTGGCTAGGATGACAGGAAAAAATAATGGCTGAATGTTGAAGGTGATGTGGGAAAACTGGGAAACTGATACATTGTTGGTGGAATTTTGTTGGATTTTATCAAATGCTTTTTCTGCATCTATTGAGATAATCATATAGTTTTTGTTAATTTGGTTATTGATATAGTTGATTATGCTAATAGTTTTCCTAACATTGAACCAGCCCTGCATTCCTGGTATAAATCCCACTTGATCATAGTGTATTATCCTGGGGATGATTTTCTGAAGTCTTTTTGCTAATATCTTATTTAAGATTTTAGTATCAACATTCATTAGGGAGATTGGTCTATAATTTTCTTTCTCTATTTTTAGCCTACCTGTTTTAGGTATCAGTACCATGTCTGTGTCATAAAAGGAATTTGGTAGGACTCCTTCAATCGATATTTTAAAAAATAGTTTATATAGCATTGGAGTTAATTGTTCTTTAAATGTTTGGTAGAATTCACATGTAAATCCATCTGGTCCTGGGATTTTTTCTTAGGGAGTTGGTTAATAGCTTGCTCTATGTCTTTTTCTGAAATGGGACTATTTAGACTATTTACTTCTTCCTCTGTTAATCTGGGTAAGGTATATTTTTGAAGGTATTCTTCCATTTCATTTAATTTATCAATTTTATTGGCATAAAGTTGGGCAAAGTAACTCCTAATTATTGTTCTAATTTCCTCTTCATTAGTGGTGAGTTCTCCCTTTTCATTTTTAAGACTAACAATTTGCTTTTCCTCTTTCCTTTTTTTAATCAGATTTACTAAGGGTTTGTCTATATTGTTGGCTTTTTTCATAAAACCAACTCTTAGTTTTCTTAATTCAATAGTTTTTTTTTTTTTACTTTCAGTTTTATTAATGCATCCAGACATTCTGGAGAGCAATTTGGAACGATGCTCAAATACTTATCAAACAGTCCATTCCCTTTGACCCAGCAGTGTTATTTTATCCCAAAGAGATCTTAAAGAAAGGAAAGGGACTTTTATATGTAAATTTTTTTGTTGCAGCATTATTTTTGTAGTGGCTAGAAACTGGAAATTACATGCATGCCCATCAATTGGAGCATGGCTGAATAAATAGTGGTATATGAATGTTATGGAATATTATTGTTCTGTAAGAAATGACCAGCAGGATAATTTCAGAGAGGCCTGGAGAGACTTACATGAACTGATACAGAGTGAAATGAGGAGGACCAAGAAATCATTATATACTTCAACAACAATACTATATGATGATCAATTCTGATGGATGTGGTTCTCTTCAACAATGAGATGAACCAAATCAGTTCTATTTGTTCAATAATGAAGAGAACTAGCTACATCCAGTGAAGGAACTCTGGGAAATGAATGTAAACCACAACATAGCATTTCTGCTTCCTTTGTTTTTGTCGGCTTGCATTTTTGAGTTCCTTTTCAGGTTAATTTTAGCTCGTTTCTAAGTTTGATTTTTCTTATGCAGCAAAATAACTGTATGGATATATATGGAGATATATATATATATATACACACATATTGTATTTAACATGTACTTTAACATATTTAACATGTATTGATCAATCTGACATCTAGGGCAGGGGGTGGAAGGAAGGAGAGGAAAAGTTGAAACAGAAGGTTTTGCAAGTGTCAGTGCTGAAAAATTACCTATGCCTATATCTTGTAAATAAAAATCTATTAAAAAAGATCTTATTCTTGATATTCAGAGGGAGTTGCCCTCTCTTCTTCACGTCTTGTGAACAGAATGAACTAGGTGATGTTTTAAGTATGATGATTGATAAATTTCTGGTATTAGTTTGTATTTTCTGGAAAAAAAAACCTAAGGATAACCAGTAAATGAACTGGAAATTCATAGAAATAAAACAAACAAACAAACAAAAAAAAATCCTTCTTGTATTTACTTTTTCTCTGTTTCCTCGAGAACAGGGTTCTTCCTATGAATGGAGGGATGGTATAGGGTGACAAGAAAGAGTCCATGAATTTGGTTAAGTAAAAAAAGTAAATCACAATTTTTACTAACTTGTCATTGAAATTTATCATTTTCTTTTTTTTTTCTTTTTTTAATTAATTTTATAATTATAATTTTTGACAGTATATATGCATGAGTAATTTTTATAACATTATCCCTTGTATTCATTTTTCAAAATTTTCCCCTCCCGCCCTCTATTGCCTCCCCTAGATGATAGACAATCCCATGCATATTACATGTGTTACAGTATAACCTAGATACAATATATATATATATATATACAAGATATGTGTAAATCCAATTTTCTTATTGCATGTTACGTATTGGATTCTGAAGCTATAAGTAACCTGGGTAAATAGACAGTAGTGCTAATATTTTCAATTCCCAGTGTTCCTTCTCTGGGTGTAGTTGTTTCTGTCCATCATTGATCAGCTAGAGGTGAGTGGGATCTTCTTTATGTTGAAGATATTCACTTCCATCAGAATACATCTTCATACAGTATTGTTGTTGAAGTGTATAGTGATCCTCTGGTTCTGCTGATTTCACTCAGCATCAGTTCATGCAGGTCTCTCCAAGCATTTATGAATTCATCCTGCTGGTCATTTCTTACAGAGCAATAATATTCCATAACCTTCATATACCATAATTTACCCAACCATTCTCCAATTGATGGACATCTATTCACCTTCTAGTTTCTAGCCATTACGAAAAGAGCTGCTACAAACATTTTGGCACACAGAGGTCCCTTTCCCCTCTTTAGTATTTCTTTGGGATATAAGCCCAGTAGTAGCACTGCTGGATCAAAGGGTTTGCACAGTTTGATAACTTTTTGGGCATAGTTCCAAATTGCTCTCCAGAATGGCTGGATTCTTTCACAACTCCGCCAACAATGTATTAGTGTCCCAGTTTTCCCACATCCCCTCCAACATTCATCATTATTTCTTCCTGTCATCTTAGCCAATCTGACAGGTGTGTAGTGATATCTCAGAGTTGTCTTAATTTGCATTTCTCTGATCAGTAGTGATTTGGAACTCTCTTTCATATGAGTGGATATAGTTTCAATTTCATTATCCAAGAATTGTCTGTTCATATCCTTTGACCATTTATCAATTGGAGAATGGTTTGATTTCTTATAAATTAGGATCAATTCTCTATATATTTTGGAAATGAGATCTTTATCAGAACCGTTAACTGTAAAATTATTTCCCCAATTTGTTACTTCCATTCTAATCTTGCTTGCATTGGTATTGTTTGTACAAAATTTTTTTTAGTTTGATGTAATCAAAATCTTCTATTTTGTGATTAATAATGATTTCTAGTTCTACTCTAGTCATAAATTCCTTCCTCCTCAACAGGTCTGAGAGGTAGACTATCCTCTGTTCCTCTAATCTATTTATTATCTCATTCTATCTTATCTTGGTATATGGTATTAAGTGTGGATCCATATCTAATTTCTGCCATACTAATTTCCAGTTTTCCCAACAGCTTTTTTTTCAAATAATGAATTTTTATCCCTAATGTTGGTATCTTTGGGTTTGTCAAAGACTAGATTGCTATAGATGTACCCTTTTTTCTCCTTTGTACCTAATCTGTTCCACTGATCGACCGGTCTATTTCTTAGCCAATACCAAATGGTTTTGGTGATTGCTGCTATATAATATAGCTTTAGATCAGGTATATTATACCTAGACCACCTTCATTTGAGTTTTTTTTCATTAATTCCCTTGAAATTCTCGACCTTTTATTCTTCCATATGAATTTTGTTGTTATTTTTTCTAGGTCATTAAAATAGTTTCTTGGGAGTCTGATTGGTATAGCACTAAATAAATAGATTAGTTTGGGGAGTATTGTCATCTTTATTATATTCGCTCAGCCTATCCATGAGCACTGGATGTCTTTCCAATTATTTAAATCTGACTTCATTTTTGTGGCAAGTGTTTTGTAATTTTGCTCATATAATTCCTGACTTTTCTTTGGCAGATGGATTCCCAAATATTTTATGCTCTTGACATTTGTTTGGAATGGAATTTATCTTTGTATCTCTTGCTGTTGCAGTTTATTGGTGATGTATAAAAATGCTGAGGATTTACATGGATTTATTTTGTACCCAGCAAGTTTGCTAAAGTTGTGAGTTATTTCTAATAACTTTTTATTAGAATCTCTGGGGTTTTCTAAGTATACCATCATATCATCTGCAAAGAGTGATAGTTTGATTTCCTCATTACCTACTCTAATTCCTTTAATGTCTTTCTTGACTCTTATTTCCGAGGCTAGCATTTCTAATACAATATTGAATAGTAATGGTGATAGTAGACAACCTTGTTTCACTCCTGATCTTATTGGGAAAGGTTCCAGTTTATTTCCATTACATATTATGCTTACTGACGGTCTTAAATATATGCTCCTGACTATTCTAAGGAATAGTTCATTTATTCCTGTACTCTCAAGCGTTTTTAGTTTCTGCATCTATTGAGATGATCATATGGTTTTTATTATTTTGATTATTAATATGGTCAATTATACTAATAGTTTTCCTAATATTAAACCAGCCCTGCATTCCTGGTATAAATCCTACTTGATCATAGTGTATTATCCTGGGAATGATTTTCTGAAGTCTTTTTGCTAACATCTTATTTAAGATTTTAGCATCAATATTCATTAAGGAGATTGGTCTATAGTTCTATTTCTCAGTTTTTGATCTACCTGGTTTAGGTATCAGTACCATGTCTGTGTCATAAAAGGAGTTTGGCAGGACTCCTTCATCCCCTATTTTTTCGAATAGTTTATATAACATTGGGGCTAGTTGTTCTTTAAATGTTTGGTAGAATTCACATGTAAATCCATCGGGTCCTGGGCATTTTTTCCTGGGGAGTTGATTAATAGCTTGTTCTATTTCTTTCTCTGAAATGGGACTATTTAAGCAATTTATCTCCTCTTCTGTTAATTTAGGAAGCCTATATTTTTGGAGGTAGTCATCCATTTCACTTAAGTTATTGATTTTATTGGCATAAAGTTGGGCAAAGTAACTACTTATTATTTCCCTAATTCCCTTTTTATTGGTAGAAATAGCCCCCTTTTCATTTGTAAGACTAACAATTTGATTTTCCTATTCCATTTTTCTGATCAGATTTTCCAAAGGTTTATCTATTTTATTGGCTTTTTCATAAAACTAACTCTTTGTTTTATTTATTAATTCACTAGTTTGTTTGTTTTTTTACTTTCAATATTATTGATTTCTTTTAATTTTAGTATTTCAAGTTTAGTTTTTGGTTGGGGGAAATTTATCATTTTCTTCAATGAATTCACAATTATGTAGGCAAGAAGAGCAAAGCATAGCAGTAATAGGCTTCATTAGGCTGTCAAAGAAGTCCATGACATTATGAACCCCAGCTCTAGAGGAAGAGGGATAGTATGATGAAATGAGAACAGTTTTGGATTTGGAAGTAAGAACTGAATTTGAATCCTTGCTCTGCCGCTTACTGCATGTAAGACATTGATAAAATTACTTAATATTCCTCGGCCTCAGTTTCTTTATCTGAAATGAAAGGATTGGACTAAATAACTTCTGTGATCCATTATAGTTCTAAATCCATGATCTTTGATGTCATAGGACCTATTATTTTTACTAAATATAAATTCATACTCTTTGGATAACATTTTAACAAGTGAACAGACTGCTAAGCCTGGACCTGAAAGCCCTCAGTTCAACATTAACATTAGACACTCACTGTCTCTGTGACCCTGTGAAAGTCAGGAAAGATTCAATATTTTTACAAGTTTAATGATCACTAGTCATTCATTAGGTAATAAGTTAGATCCAGTGACTATCAAGGTCCCTTCCCATTCTGGAACGCTACAATACTCTAAATCTCTAGGAATATCAAAGAGAAAGGATGGAGGTAAGAGTGAAAGACACTAGGTATGGATGATTTGCTTGTATTGATAGGCTTGAAAGTGTGAACTTTTATTTCCTTAGTTATTTTAAGTTTCACTCATAATGATGATCTAAAAATAAATAATTTTATTGTCCTCAAAAGAAAATTTGTTATGTTTCCTTGTTTTGTACTTTCAGTGACCAACTTCCCCCATTTCAACTTCATACCAAGAAATCTCCTGCTGCTTCTTAGGGAATCTGTGTAGCCTTCTTCATTATGAATTACAACATCTCTTGCTTTATGTCTACTAAGTAAGGGCTATAAAATAGGAGAAACATACAAAATAAATTAACTTCATTGGATTATGTTAACCAAAGGCCACTTTATTTTATTTTATAATAGTAGCTTTTTTTTTTCAAAATACATGCAGAGAATGTTTTCAACATTCACCCTTGCAACACCCTTGTTTAATTTTTTTTTTCTTCCTTCCTATCCATCCCTTGTCTCCCCTAGTAACAACTAATCCAATATAGGTTAAATATGTTCAATTCTTCTAAATATATTTCCATATTTATCATGCTGTACAAGAAAAAGTAAATCAAAAGGGAAAAAACAAGCAATGAAGTATATTTTATTTGAGAAACTGTCATTAGAATTTGCCAAATGAATTTTTCCTCAGAAGCCCAAAACAATTCTTTAATTCATCATTCATCAAAACACTCTTTTTTTGAAAACCATACCATGAGTAGGTAGTATCATAGCCTTTCTTTTATTTTTCAATAGTGTTTTCCTAAGTACATGTAAAGATATGTAGCTCTCTTTAAATAGTAAAAATAGAATATAAAAATGAGATATCCAAAAATTAAGTCTAGATACTGGCTTCAAATTCAGAGGCATTTTAAATCCATAGTTATTAGTGGCAACTTCTTCCTCCCTCTCTTCCTAGGAATTAAATTTATCCCATTAAAGATTGATAGGACAGGACATTTTATATTTATTTGGCCTAACTAGACTTTCTTTTTTAATAAGTACCTTTTTCAAATCCAATAAAAATGAAGTATTCAATCCAACAGATCTTTCTTAAATATCTACTTGATGTCCAGGATATTGCGTTGGGACTTGTTTGAGATTTAGTTTAGATGACATGTCATGGTCATGTCTTGAGCTCAGCAACTTATACAGATGACTATACCAGACATTTTCTTGTTATATAATTATATAGTGCTTTTGAAACTTTTAGGTCACATTGAATCCTCAAAATCCTTTGGTAGAGGATTTAAATATTCTGGAACTCCCATGCTGGGATTTAAAAGTGTATTATGGTTGTTGAATGAATGAGGGTAAATCCATATAGCCCAAGATGCCTCACTCTCTAGACCTCACTAGTTTGCATCCCATCCTGCAATTAACTGACTTTTCTATCTCTTGTTCTAAGAACTGTAACCAAATCAAAACTACTGTAATCAAATAAAAAATCATGGAAAGCCATGTCAAATGAGGATAAATTGGAGAGACTGCTCATGCTTAATTTGCAAAAACAAATTGGGAGGGGGGAGGGAGAGATATGATAGTTTGTTTAAGTAATTGTAAGAGTGATATATGGAAGATGTGTTGCATTAATTTTTTTCTGGCCTTAGAGGAAATGGTGAAATAAGTGGAAGTTACAAAGAGACAAGTTAAGACTTCATATCAAGAAAATTTCTTAACATCTGTCTTAGCATCTATCCCCAAATGGAATGTGCTGTCTTACAAAGTACAAGGATCCTCTTCCATAAAAGTCTTCATCTTGCAGCTGGATGAATACTTGTTTATTTTATGGTGGTAATTCTTTTAGTGTATGGGTTGGACAAAATGACCACTAAGGTTCTTTCTAGTTCTTAAGTTTTTGAGAAGTTATAGTTTAATATTACCTATTTATAAATAATTTTAATACAAAATAATTCTTAAGTGCATGTGACATACAGATATAATGCTTTGTACAGGAGGCATGTAGTAGTACAAACCTATAATCTCAATCATCAGGGAGACAAAGTGACAGATCTCTTGATTTCTGAATTTCAGTGAACTAAATTGAATAGCTAGACTAAGGCTATGTATAATATGATGAGTCCTTGAAGCAGGGAGATTTCAGCATGGAATGAATGGGGTGGAGGGATGCTTGTAAGAGGAGCCATGAAATTCTGTAGGTGAGGCAAATGGGCCCAGATCAAAAAATGGAACAGGTCAAACCTCCTATGCCAAACAGTATTATTCTGGATCCAACAGTAGCTTTGCACTCCAACCTGGGTAGGATAAGGGTCAAAACATTTCTTGGAATGTTTGAATTGGACTTTAAAGTATTGATAGAAATTCAACATGTAGAAAATATAGAGTTCCTAATTAGTTCCTGTTTCATTAATATCCTTTTTTTCTGATTCATCCTTCACATAACTGCAAAAATGATATTCCTGAAGCATAGAACTAAACATGTCACTTCTTTGCTCTATAAAGCCCAGTGATTCCCTTTAGGACCAAAGATAACTTCTTCTGTTTATAATTTAAAGCCCTTTTCACCCTAGGTCCAATTCACCTTTTCAGCTTTATCATATATTACTCCTTTAATTCACTTCAAAAAAGCCTAACTGGCATTTTTTTTCAATTTCTTACATATGATATTTTGTATGACACCTTTGCATTATTTCAAAGGTTGTACCATATGCCTGAAATGAATTCCTTTCTCACCTCTGCTTCTTAGAATTCTTTATTTCCTCCAAAGCTGAGTTTAAATACTATTTCTAAAATGAATCCTGTAAAGGGCTAGAACTGAGCAATGCACTTGGATGATGAAGCACGTGAGACTAATTGCCAATTGGACGGTTCCCTATTAACTTGTTTAAGGTTGACCCTCCCCAGCTGTTCTGTGCTGACTTGATTGGTGAGACAAAGAGAGGGAAGTGACTTGTGTGGGAGGAGCAAGAGAAACTTGGGTGGTGGAACTCACGCTCACTTGCACTCGTGACCTGGCGTTGGAGGCGACGGTAAAGATCTAGAATAAAGACGTTTAGTGATCCTGACTCTTGCTGATTTCTGGAAAGATAGAGTTCCAGCATTTGGCGTCCAACGTGTGGCTGGCACCCTACTTCCACCGAAGTCCTCCTGTGACCAGGAGATTAGGTGAGTATTCTAATAGAAATAAGGAACTTACCTTGTTAAGGACTAAATCAGCAATCTCTAGTAACTGAGATGGGGCAGATGTTAGGTAAATCCTGGGCCTCAGCTGACCCTGCTCCAACCCCAGCCCCTGCCTCATCTAGCAATGCTATAGAGGATATAATTAAGATAATTGATGAGAAAAGTTTACTTGTTCCCATCCCACAAATGAATAATCTCTTACACTCATTGATTCACACGTCCCCTTGGTTCTTAAATGAAGAAAAACTACGTATAGATAAATGGAAGCTAGTGGGACTTGAAATGAAAGAATTTTACTCAAAAAATGGGAATTGTCAAATTTTCCCAGAGGTATTTTACCTATACAACTTGATTCTATTAGACTTAAGCTATCAAGAAGAGTTTAGAAGAAGGAAGAGTTCTAAAAAGGCTCAGAGAAGGAAGCGTGAGGAACAAAAGATAGAAGATAGGCAAACTCAGGACATTGCCAGAGGGCAAGGGGATTTGAATGAGGAATCTGAGGGTGTAGACTCTGATTGTCCTGAAGAAATTTCAACCCCACCTAGAGAGCAGATTATTGATCAGCCCACATCCACTCCACCTTCAGGGACGGAGGGAGGAGGAGTAGTGGGAGGGGCGGTGACCTCATCAGCGCCCCCCCCTCCTCCCACACAGAGCCCCCCCTCCCAACAACTGCCCACTCCTGTAACTAGATTAGAAAGAGGGCTTATTGAAGCAATTGAAAATGGAAAAGAAGTAGATAATGATTTCAAACTTCAAATTTTTCCCGTGATTCAACAGCGTAATTCTGCAGGTCAAGAGAGTAGAAGATATGCTCCTTTTAATATGGATGTCCTTAAAAACCTGAAAAAATCTTGCACTGTCTTTGGGGCTACATCAGATTATGTTAAAATGTTAATACACAATTTGGCTTATGAAACCTTAACCCCTAGTGACTGGAAAGTCATTGCAAAAGTGTGCTTAGAACCTGGACAAAATTTGTTGTGGCTTTCTGAATTTACTGAGCTCTGTAGAATTCAAGCCCAACAAAATAGTCAAAATGCAGCTAATACTTCCATCACCTATGACCTACTAATGGGTATAGGTTCTTATGCAGACGCTTTGGTACAGATTAATTACTCCATAACAGCATTTGAGCAAATTTCTGCTGCTGCTATCAAAGCATGGGCTTCTCTCCCCAGTAAAAACTACAAGGGTGAGACCTACACAAAAATTGTACAGGGACCAAATGAACCTTTTGCTGATTTTGTGGCACGTTTGCAGACAGCTGTCATACAGGCAAATGGTGAAAATGAAGTAACAGACACTTTGGTGAGGCAACTTGCTAGAGACAATGCCAATGAGGTTTGTAGAAGGATTATACTAGGACTACGTAAGGATGCTCCTTTAGAGGAGATCATAAGACGCTGTGCCGCAATGGGCACAAATACCTTTTATAGCCAGGCTATGGTGCAGACTTCCCAAGATCCCAACATGGGGAGACAGGATCCCTTTTGGCAAGGGGTTTCCCGAGAGACTCGTCAATGCTTTCAATGCGGTAAAGTAGGCCATTTGAAAGCTCAATGTTGGCACAGAGACAGAGTGAGAAGACAGGCTGGGAGAACAAGACCCAAAACCCCATGTCCAAAATGCAACAGAGGACTCCATTGGGCCTCAGAGTGTAGACTGATTCAGGGAAACGGAATGAGGGGCCCAGCTCCAGGGCCCCAAGCAAAAAACACTTGGGGCATGATGGCAGCCGATGCCACACCCAGAGAGTGCCTCCAAGTCCAATACCCAGACATGACCCATCAGCCAGGAAGCCATCTGAGGGGAGAAAGGGATTACACAATCAGTCAGCCAGGAAGCAACATGATGGGAGAAAGGGACTACAATTAGGGAGGATAGAGTTGTATGCAGCTGGGACAATTGAGATACCCCCTGGAGAGGTGAAATCTGTTCCTCTCCAACCTATGGATCCCTTGCCTCCAGGCACAGTAGGCTTGACCATTTCACCTCCTGAGAGTACTTACAAGACAGTGTTCATTCATACACTGATGTGGGAAACTGGGGAATGTGTAGATAATATCCCAGTCACTAACACAGGGAGACAATGTGTGACTTATCAACCAGGGGAAGTAGTAGCATCGGGTTTATTGATACAGACTCCTAATAAGCAACCTGGTGACAGTCACCCATGTTCGGACTCCAAGCAGAAAAACCCAGGAATATACTGGACAGCAGCTGTGACAGCTGACCGACCTATGCTCACCATCTATATAAATGGCATAGCATTAGAAGGACTGGTGGACACAGGTGCAGATCGCACAGTCATTAGAGGTGCCAACTGGCCCAGTCACTGGCCAAAGACTAAGGCAGACACCTACATGTCTGGGGTAGGAGGATCAATAGCAGCTGAAGTTAGTGACCCCTTTAAGATGGGTATTTGAAGGTGAAACAGGAGTTTTTACTCCTTTTATAGTTGAAAAAATCCCCATCAATCTGTGGGGAAGAGACATTTTACAACAATTAGGGTTAAAAATGAGTACTTCGGTTTTTTAGGCAGGGCTGCTGTTGAAGGCCTGCCAACACTTTCACCTGTTCCTATCCAGTGGAAAACTGATACACCAGTGTGGATAGAACAGTGGCCCTTAGATAACAATAAAATTCAGGCCTTACTAGATATAGTACAGGAACAACTTGATCAAGGACACTTACAACCTTCTCTAAGTCCTTGGAATTCCCCAGTATTTGTTGTAAAAAAGAAATCTGGAAAATGGAGGATGTTGACTGATTTAAGAAAGGTAAATGAACAGATGGAAACTATGGGAACTCTTCAACCTGGACTTCCATCTCCTACTCAGTTGCCTAGAGAATGGCCTCTGTGGGTTATAGACATTAAGGATTGTTTCTATTCTATCCCTCTAGATAAGGAGGATATGAAAAAGATTTGCCTTTTCAGTGCCCAGCGTTAACTTAGCTGAGCCTTATAAAAGATATGAATGGACAGTTTTGCCACAGGGAATGAAAAACAGCCCTACTATGTGTCAAATGTATGTTGCTGCTGCTCTTAGTCCAGTAAGAAAAGCATTTCCAAAAGTAATGTTATTACATTACATGGATGATATATTGGGATGTGCACCTGAGGAACAAATGTTAGAAGCATGTCTACAAAAAACCATAGAAACACTAAGGAATTATAAATTGCACATAGCTCCAGAAAAGATTCAAAGACATGCTCCTTTTCAATATTTAGGATATGAAGTATATCCTAAGGTGCTTACAGTACAAAAACTCTCCTTAAGAACAGAGAAGCTAAACACCTTAAATGACTTCCAGAAATTGATAGGAGATATCCAATGGATGCGTCCCGTGCTAGGCTTGACTACCTGTCAATTGCAACCATTATATGACATTTTAAGGGGAGACAGTGCTTTAAATTCACCACGCCAGCTTACAAAAGAAGCTCAAGAGGCTTTGAGACAAGTTGAACTGGCTTTATCCAATGTGGTTGAAAGAGTCACTCAAAAACCCTTGGAAATATCAGTTTTTGCTACACAAGAGGCCCCCACAGCAGTCCTTCATCAAGGAGACAGTGTGATAGAGTGGGTGAACCTCCCAGCACAACCAGAACAAAGCCTTATTCCTTACCCAGTGCTTGTGGCTAGAATTTTATTAAAGGCCATTAAACGAACAGTACAATTATCTGGGACAAGACCTGACAAGATATATACCTTTTATACTAATGCACAAGTTAATGTGTGCTGCGAAACCATCCCAGAGTGGCAAATTTTATTAACCATGGCTCCAAATTTTGCACACGGGTCTCCATTAAAGATAACCAGACTGCTACATAATTGGCAATGGATTCTTGAAGAAAAGGTTTCTAAAGTTCCTCTTAAAGGACCAACTATCTTTACAGATGCATCCAAACATAATATTTGTGCTGTGTATTCTTGTGACTTAACCATAAAGAGAGTTATCAGAACTCCTTTTCAGTCCACTCAGCAGAATGAATTGTATGCAATCATTCTAGCTCTTGCTTATTATCCGGGAGACATAAATATAATATCTGATTCAGCCTATTCAGTAGGTGTGGTACAAAGAATTGCCACAGCCCAAATAAAATTTGTAGCCTCCAATATATATCAGCTCTTTAAAGAGCTTCAAGAGCAAGTGAGAAAGCATCCGGGTAAGATTTATATTTTGCATGTCCACTCCCATAGTGGACTTCCAGGTCCTATTTTTGATGGTAATTCAAAGGCAGATAGCCTTCTAACCATGCTGGCCAGTACTCCTTTATTTCAAGAAGCACAAGAGTCTCATTCTAAATATCATCAGGCTGCCCGAGCTTTACGTTTGCAGTTTGGAATAACAAGAGAAGAAGCTAGGAGCATAGTAAAAGCCTGTACAGCTTGCCTTCCTTTCCATGCTCCTACACTCCCTCCAGGGAAGAACCCTCGTGGTTTGAGACCTAATGAAATTTGGCAAATGGATGTGACCCATTATAAATCTTTTGGTCGTCTATCTTTTATCCATGTCGTGGTAGACACCTTTTCAGGATTCACATTTGCAATACCAGCAGCAAAAGAGACAGCCCGAGTGGTCACTGAATTCCTTATACAAGCATTTGCAATTATGGGCGTGCCACAAGCAATAAAAACAGACAATGGACCTGCATATACATCTAAACATTTTACACACTTTTGTGCACAGTATAAGATTTTACACACCACGGGCATACCCTTTAATCCTCAAGGGCAGGCAATAGTAGAGAGAAGAAACAGAGATATTAAGACACTCCTCCAAAAACAAAAGAAAGGGGGAGCCACGGGTAACCCTAGAGAACTTCTAAATTTAGTTCTCTATACCATTAATTTTTTAATTTTTGACAAAGATGCACTGGCTCCAGCAGACAGGTTTTATAACTCACCGGAAGGGCAGTGTCCAGTGCGAGCAGCTCCACTGTCTTTAGATAATCGCCAAGTGATGTGGAGAGACCCAGAAAGTGGTGAATGGAAGGGACCAGATAGGTTAACTGCTTGGGGGAGAGGGTTTGCTTGTATCTCTACAGATGGAGAAGGAATCAGATGGGTGCCAACGAGCCGTATTCGCCTTGTCCATCGGAGAGAGACAGAGCAGACCCTTGAAACGAAGGAGAAGGCCCAAGAAACATCGGGTGGTTCCGTTGCTGACTGTGCCCACCACTGAAAGAACCTGGCAGTTATGGCGTTTGACCCATGGACATCAAAAACTGTTGGACTTGAAAATCTTCAGAAATCATTGGATTCTCTGAGACATCATAAGACTATTGTAGGACTTGAAAGTCTCAGGAATCATTGGATTCTCTGAGACATCATAAGACTATTGTAGGACTGAAAGTCCTCAGGAATCATTGGATTCTCTGAGGCATCATAAGACTCTTGTAGGACTGAAAGTCCTCAGGAATCATTGGATTCTCTGAGGCATCATAAGACTGTTGCTGGACTTCAAAAACTTGTGGGGATCATTGGATTCCCTAACAGTGAAGCAATGGACAATAGATTGGTTTTGGACTATTTCTTGGTTGCTGAAGAAGGGGTATGTGTGTCTGGTGTCTACATACCCTCCTTCTAGGACTTCTGGAAATCTCTTACAATACCATGTTGATTTATATTGTTTGTTATATCACTATTTGCATGTACAATTCCTGTTTGTTACACCACATCGAGTCTGCACTGATTGTGGGGAGAGTCACCACTAATAGCCTCTGCGTTATTGCTATGTGCTTGTGTAATAACTCCCATGCTGATGGGTTTGTGCATACTTGTCTCTAATAAGGCCCTTCAATCCAGAAACCCGCTAGCAAATCCCCACTTCTCTTTGGTGCTTCTCATCTCCCTTCCTGAGATGTCAGGGAGGGCGTGATTATCTCCTTTTTAGTGCTTTCATCTCCCCTCCTGAGAAGTCAGGGGGGGTGTGATCACGTCCTTTTTGGGGTTCTCATCTCCCTGAAAGGTCAGGGATGGCGCGACCTCCTGTGGTCTAAAACAAAAGAAAGCGGGAGATGTAAAGGGCTAGAACTGAGCAATGCACTTGGATGATGAAGCAAGTGAGACTAATTGCCAATTGGACGGTTCCCTATTAACTTGTTTAAGGTTGACCCTCCCCAGCTGTTCTGTGCTGACTTGATTGGTGAGACAAAGAGAGGGAAGTGACTTGTGTGGGAGGAGCAAGAGAAACTTGGGTGGTGGAACTCACGCTCATTTGCACTCGTGACCGGGCGTTGGAGGCGAAGGTAAAGATCTAGAATAAAGACGTTTAGTGATCCTGACTCTTGCTGATTTCTGGAAAGATAGAGTTCCAGCAGAATCCTTTCCTGAACCCTTAAACATTGATATCTTCCCCATCCAAAATTAAATTGTTTTTATTTTGTGCATGTAACATCATCTTCAAGTGTCTCTCTAAAGAGACTGTAGATACTGTTTCTATATCTTTGAAAGGCAATGGAATTTTAGAGTGACAGTTTAATTAACATTCTATGAGGAACAATGGGGAGACAGTTTTACTGTCCTTTGGAGGCATTATTAAATTTGATGTCTACAAAGAGTGTAGGGAAAATGAATGAAGAGAATTTATTTCTTGAGTGAATTAGTTTTAATCCTTACCTTGTAAAGAAACATGGAGTATTTTAATGAGTATTTTGAGAGAACTGAATGATGGGACTGTTTCCAGACTGTTGGACAAGTTAGCATTCGTAGTGATGGTTAAAGGTTACTTTGGCTATAAGTGTTCTTTCAATTGACATAGTATAACTGTTAATTATTATTATTAACATGTTATTGTTCATTAGACAATTCATAGTATAGTTTATTATGAAATGTTCATGTTTATATAAATCTAAGACATTACTGGTAAGGTTGATACTATGTAGTAGTTCAGAGAAAATATTTAAAAGGTGAATGTTGCAATTTTAATATTTAAGGTGAAAATATAAAAATATACCCTTGATTGCCTTAGATTCCAGAATGATGAGGAATAGAAAGAAAATCATCCCATCTAGTCTACATGTGGGGCAGTCCACTCCTAAAACCCTGTTACAAATATTTGTTGTCTTTCCTTATAGAATGTAAACTCTTTGAGGGGAGAGGTTTCTCTTTCCTTCTTTTCAGTTTTCTCTTTGTATTCTCAGCACTGAGCACAATGTTTGACGTATAATAGGAACTTTGGTTGATTATCTAACTCCAGAAATAAGAGACAATGTGAAAAAAATTGAGAGGTTAAGAACATGAATACAAACCAAAATAAAACGAAACAAGAGAACATTGCCATGTGTCCAGCAGAACATCAAGGAGGATTCAAAATATAAAACAGTAAATTACCAGTTAAAGAAAGTATATATATATATATATATATATATATATATATATATATGTATATATATATATATATGTATATATATATATATAAATAGAAGAAATTGTATTCATGCATGTACAATTTTTCTTTATTTCCTCATAAATTGTTTTTTGATTTTCTGCTGTGCACTTTATATTATCCTTTTTTTTTTCTTTTTCATTTTCCCTCACCAAGCTACTTATAGTTAAGAATAGATATATTTATGTATACATATGGAGACATATACATATGAACAGAAACACACACACACACACACACACACACACACACTTACATATACACACAAATCTTTCCTATCCTTTAGTTAAATCCTGAGTTATTATTTAAATTGCCCTCACTCAAGGATCCTTCCCTTGTCTTCCCTTAACCTTTCTTCCCCCTCTGCCCATCCTTCCCCCTTTATATCTTTATAGATTTTGGAAGATACTATACCCTTCATTGTATATATATATATATATATATATATATATATATATATATATATATATATATATATATATATATATATATATATATATGTATAGTGTTGCCTATTGAATCCATTCCCAATATGAGTAGGTTTTCAGAACTACTAGCCTTCCTCCCCCTCTAATACCTATGAATCTATTCTTCCTCTGCACCTCATTTGTATAATGTGATTACCATTTTTACTTTAACTCTACCAGTCTTTCAAGCTACCCTAATGTTGATGTGAATCTTAAAACATAGCATACATTCCCCATGTTAAAAAACATAATATTTCCAACAGTTTGTTCATGTTGAGTTCCTTAAAACCAATCTTTGATATTGGTTCTTATGTGTTAAATTTTCTATAAAGTTAGGGTTTGTTGATAGAAAGTCCTGAAAATCTGCAAGTTCATTGAATGCCCATTTTCTTTTATTCAAAATAATAAATAATTTTGCTGAATATGATATTTTTGGTCATAGGCCAAATTGTGGATAGATATGATTCCAGACCTTTTTTTTTTTTTTTTAATTGTGGCTATTAATATATCTTGTACAATTCTAATTGTAATTCCAGTGTATTTGAGTTGTTTTTTTCTTGTTTCTTAAAAAACTTCTCTTTGATCTTGGGTTTTTGAAATTTGGCAATAATATTCCTGTGTGTTTTTCCCAAAGGATCTCTTTAAGGTGGTGATTGGTGGATTTTTTTCTATTTCTGCTTCCCCTCATGTTCTATCACTTTATGACAATTTTCTTGGATTATTTCCTGCATTATGGTGTCAAGGTTCTCTTTTTGGTCCTGATGTGGATTAAGATTCCTTTCTGATTCCCAACCCCCATGAATTCCATTGGGAGATATCCGGGCTCTCTCAGCCCCCAAAGGATCTGAGCCAACTTGGGCTGTCTCAGCCCCCATTCTAATGATCTGCTCAGGTTTCCCAACCCCCACCCCAAGCACAAAGAGTTCCTTATCTAAAAACCCATTGAATTCTATTCAAATTCAAACCCTGGCTGAAGCCTAAGCCAGAGGCCAACCTGGGACTCCACCCACAGGCCCCTTCAGATTATAAAAAGGGAAAACTGGAGTCCACTCTTTGCAGAAGTCCCAAACATGGCATCCTTATGCCAGCCATGTCAAGGGTTTCTGCCCACTGATGCCAACCCTGGCCCTGGTGTCTTTCTACCTTTCAACCTTACTTCTAAACCCCACAATAAACCTCTTTTATCAATCTAGGTTTTCGAGTCTGTAAATTCCTTTACAGAGGACTCTTGCGTGGCTATTAGACCTCATTTAACTTGTATCTTTGTGCTGAATCCAAAGGGGTTGCAGGGGAGCTCTGTTTGGCTCCCTGTGCCCAAACCTGCCACTAGATCTCAATTAAACCTATTTTCACTTAGATATTCCTTATCTAATTCTCATCAGTCACAATTTTCTGACACCCCAATAATTCTTATATTTTCTCTTCTGAATTTGTTCTCCAGATCTGTTGTTATTGCTTGATGTCTCATAGCTTCACTGGCTTTCTCTTGCCCAATTCTAATTTTCAAAGAGTTATTTTCATCTTTAAGACTATCTCCTTTGCTATTTGGCCAACTTTTTTTTCATAATGTTGCTTTTCTTGGATGATTTTTATTTTTATTTTTATTTTAGCTTTTTCTCAATGTCTGTCATTTTACTTTTAAATTCTTTTTTGAGTCCTATAAATTCCTTCTGGACACATTTCATGTGACTCTTAGAGGTAGAAACATTTTTACAAAAGTATCCTCTGAAGATGAACCCTGGTCTTCCCTGTTCCCATAATATGTTTCAATGGTGGGGTTCATTTTTCTTTGTCGGTACATTTTTAAAAATAAGAGGTATTAGTAAAAGCACCTTTAATTGTGCACTGGGAAGATGGTGTCTCAAGCTTCCCTTTAGCTCTTTCCTCTGAACAGAAATCCCAAACCAAGATCTCTATCCTCCTGTAAGTACCCTCAGCCAGCAGCATTCCATCAGGCTGCTTCTGCATTCACTAGGTGGATGGTTTCTTCTCACCTAAGGCCTTGTCTCAGCAGCACAGCTAGGCCTGGTATTCCTTTTCAGCTGAGGTTTACTCAGTCCTTCCAGACTCAGACCTCAACTTGACAAACAGTCTGGGAGGTAAAAGTCTCTGTGGTTTCTGCTGAGGCTTTAGCCACTCTTACCTAGCCTGTAGTATCCCCAATTAATGTTTCTTCAGAGCTAACTTAGAGGTGCATTTCAGACAAGGTAAATCCCTAGCTTGGCTTTTTTCAGTTCTTCTCAGATTTTTCACCAGTCTATGTTGACACTGAGGCACAAATTTGTTCTATTCGTGAGGAAAATTGGGAGAGATTAAAATTTACCCAACTACTCCACCATCTTCTCAGAATGCGCCTTTAATATTCATTTTTATAAAACTTAGTGTTTCAAATTTTCCTCCCTTCTGTTCCTTACCTTCCTTCTCCCCAAGATAGCAAACAATCTCGTATATATTAAATATATGCAATCCTTTTAAACATATTTCCATATTTGTCATGTTGAACAAGCAAAATCAGATCAAAAGATAAAAATCCAGGAGAAAGAAAAAAACCACAACAAGCAAGCAAAGAACAACAACAACAAAAAGGTGAAAATCCTATGCTTTGAATCACATTCAGTTTCCATTTCTCTTTCTGGATGTAGATGGCATTTTCTATCCCAAGTCATTGGAATTTCCTTAAATTACCATATTTTTAATGACAGTTGATCATCATATAATATAGTTACTGTGCACAATGTTCTCTTGTTCAGCATCACTTCATGTAAATATTTCCAGGCTTTGCTGAAATCAGATTACTAATCTACTACTAAAAAGCACAATGCTACTTCATTACATTCAAATATCATAACTTATTCAGCCATTCCCCAACTGATGAGCACCCACTCAATTTTCATTTCCTTGCCCTTACAAAAAGACTTCTATAAACATTTTTGTACATGTGAATCCTTTTCCCTTTTTTATGATCTCTTTGGGATATAGACTCTAGTAAAGACATTGATGGGTCAAAGGGTGTACATAATTTGATAGCCCTTTGGGCATAGTTCCAAAATGCTCTCCAGAATAGTTGGATCATTGTACAACTCCACCTAAAATGTAATGGTATCTGGATCACACTTCGAGAACTGTTCATGTATAAGATTTTTCTTACTCCCAACATTCATTCAGTTAGTCAACTAGTATTTAAGTAATTAATGTATCAGGCACTGTGTTAAGCACTGAGAATACAGTAGAAGCAGAAAGTCATTCCCTGACTTTATGGATCTTACATTAGGAGGGAGAAAATAAAATACTAAAGGGAATTCAGAATAGAGGGAGATATTGAAGTTAGACTGCAGAAGGAGTTGAGAGAGAAAGTCCTGTAGAAATGAATCAGAAGATGGATGAAGAAATGGTTAGCCTGAGCCTTTCCTTTGGAGATTGTGCAAAGAATAAACCAAAAAATGAGTGAGACTGCAAGCGCAAAGGGCAGTTCCAATATGAGAAACACTCCAAAAGTTTAGTGAAAATCCAAGGGAAAGAGATTCCTTTGGTATGGCAGAGAAAGTGCTGTGGAGATGAATCAGAAATGTGGCCTGAAGAAGAATTTTTTTTTCATTAAATTACTCTGCAATGTGCAGTGCAAATGAGTCCAAAATGTTCTGTATTTTGCATATTCTCATCTCGTTTGGGGAAGGAAGGTACAAGTTGTTTGAGGGTTGGAACAAGGGTTTACAAGTTTTAATGAAAAACTTATTGTTCTAATCACACAAATAAAACAGACATTGAAGTTAAAGAATCAAATCTATGCAAGATCATTGTGCTTTTTAAAATAGGCTATATTGCATTGCTTTTAGAAACCTGTTTATATGCTGTAAATACTTTTTAAAACATTCTGATGAAATCTTTAAGATACATAATGTCTGTTTTCATGAATTCATGCTGACTGCTCCCAATAGTTCCTTTCCAGGTGCTTTCCCAGATTGTTTCTGATTAATGCTTTTTTTAAACAATTTCCTTCTGCTTAAGTCAGTCTTGTTTCTTTAATGTACTATCTTAATTATATGATTTAATACCTATCTCATGTTTTCAGTCCAATTGGCAAACTTTAAATTTTAAAAACAGGTATAATGTGAAAATCATGAAATCATTAGATGCAAAATACTGACCAAAATTCGTTTGACTCCAAAATAATAGGCAGAAGATTCTTTTACATCTAAGATAATTATAGTAAAATATTTATTGAGAATAGGAGAGGAAGCTGAGCTTTTCATCCATCATCTCCTCTGTAAAATGTTCAAGACCAAGTAATTAAGCACCATCTCCTCCTGCTTCCTTAACCTTTGCCCAAATCTAGGTTCAGTTGTATTTTAAAAAATAAAAATGCTGGGAAGGAAACAGGAGGCATGACAGTGCACAAGTAGGTCAAATATCAAATACACCAAGATGCTCTACCAGAATTTTAATATCATGTAACCCATGATACAAAGATCTAGCTTCAGGTTAAATTACTAGTCCTGTATATTATTCAGCACTGAATAAAAAAGAATAAAGAATTTTATTGGAGTTCATTCAATTTAGAGAAAGAAATAAGCATTTATTAGATAATTACTATGTGTTATATACTGCATTAACCTGGTTTGTTGTTACTTAGTCATTCCATTGTGTCTGATTCTTTGAGGCCTTTTTGCCAAAGATACTATAGCGGTTTTCCATTTCCTTCTTTCGTGGATGATTAAGGCAAACAGAAATTTGTCCAAGGTAACACAGCTAGTATAGGTCAAATTTGGATTTGACTTCTAGATTTTCCTGACTCCAAGCTCTATACTCTATCCACTGAACCATCTATCTAGCTGCCCACAAATCTGAGCACTAAGGTGCTGTTATGACCTCTATTTTACAGTTTAGGAATTGAAGACAGAAAGAGCTTAAATATTTGCCCAGAGTCACTCACACAACTAATAAGTATCTGAGGCCAGATCCAGTGCTCTATGCACTGATTAAAGACAATTTATCATAGCTACTATGTCTAAGACGAAAGCCACAAAGTTATCCCCTTAGTTCTTATATCCTTAAATAGATTGTTACCCACTCAAAGACCATCATAGCCTTCCAGCAGTTTCTGTGGGCTACTGAGACATGAAATGATGACTAAAACCTTAAAGCAGAAAATGATGAGAACACTTTCTCCAGGTTGGGCAGAAATAACACTTGTAAGATGGTATCTGAGCTAGATTTCGAAGTAGGTAAAGTTCTGATAACCACAATCAGGAGAAAGAACTGTACTATACATATTTTTTTCCTTAAGGATCACTGAAAATGTGTAAATGGAACAGACAAAACTAGAGAGTAGGGACACTTCATAAGAAACTCCTCAAATACTTACACTAATCAAAGAATAAGTATTCTTTGTTCCTAGTCAATTGTTGTTCTAAATCTACCAATTATTCTATAATCGAATATATATCTAATAGACTAATCTTTTCTAAGAGCATTTCATGAAGTGACATTTAATCCATTTACTTGAATCCTTTTAGGGTGAATTTGAGTAACTTATTCTGTCAGATTATTTAGTAGATCAAAGCAAATTTATATAAACTGATTTGACAGTTTCAATTAACCACTCAAGTCAAAATAACAGTAATAAGTGGATTTGTAAAGGAAACATAAGAATATTGCATGGAATATTGCATGACCTTCACTTGAATAACTGGGAGTTTTTAAATTGGAGAAGACTTAGGGGAGACAAACTATTTGAGTAATTGAAGTACTACCATGTGAAAAAAAATTACATTTGTTATCTTTATCTATGTAAGACAAGTGGATGAAAGTTACAAAGAGTAAAAATTAGGCTTTGTCAACTTTTGGGATAAGAATTCATTATTTGAAAAAAAACTGTTAGGAAAACTGGAAATTAGTATGGCAGAAATTAGAGGATTTGATTTACATCAAATTAAAAAGCTTTTGTACAAACAAAACTAATGCAAACAAGATTAGAAGGGAAGTAACAAATTGGGAAAGTATATTTACAGTTCAAGATTCTGATAAAGACCTCATTTCCAAAATATATAGAGAACTGACCTAATTTATAAGAAATCAAACCATTCTCCAATTGATAAATGATCAAAAATTTTTCAGATGATGAAATTGAAACTATTTCCATTCATATGAAAGAGTGTTCCAAATCACTACTGATCAGAGAAATGCAAATTAAGACAACTCTGAGATACCACTACACTCCTGTCAGATTGGCTAACACAGGAAAAAATAATGATGAATGTTGGAGGGGCTGTGGAAAAACTGGGACACTAAAGCATTGTTGGTGGAGTTATGAAAGAATTCAGCCATTCTGGAAAGGAATTTGGAAAGGAATTATGCCCCAAAAGTTATCAAACTATCCATACCCTTTGATCCAGCAGTGATACTACTGGACTTATATCCTAAAGAAATACTAAAGAAGGGAAAGGGACCTGTATGGGCCAAAATGTTTGTGGCAGCCCTTTTTGTAATGGGTAGAAACTGGAAAATGAATGGATGTCCATCAATTGGAGAATGGTTGAGTAAATTATGGTATATAAATGTTATGGAATATTATTGCTCTGTAAGAAATGACCAGCAAGATGAATACAGAGAGGCTTGGAGAGACATAAATGAACTGATGCTGAGTGAAATGAGCAGAACCAGGAGATCACTATACACTTCAACAACGATACTGTTTGAAGATGTATTCTGATGGAAGTGGATATCTTCAACATAAAGAAGATCTAATTCACTTCCAGTTGATCAATGATGGACAGAGATAGCTATACCCAGAGAAGGAACAGTGGGAATTGAATGTAAACTGTTTGCATTATTGTCTTTCTACCCAGGTTACTTACACCTTCGGAATCCAATTCTTACCGTGCAATAAGAAATTTGGTTTTACACATATATATTGTATTTAGGTTATACTCTAACACATCTAATATGTATGGGATTGCCTGTTATTTAGGGGAGGGAGTAGAGGGTGGAATGGGAAAATTTGGATAATGTTTAAAAAAATTACTCATGCATATATACTGTCAAAAAATTATAATTATAAAATTAATAAAAAAAAGAAAAAGAAAAAATAGGCTTTGTGTCATGAAAGACAACTGTCAGAGCTTCCCCCAAACTGAAAGGGATGCCTCATGAGGTAGTAGGCCCCAGGACTGCCTAGAGGAAGCCAGATGGTACAGTGTAGAGAATATGGACCCTAAAGTTATGAAAACTCAAATATAAATTTGGCCTTAGACAATTACTCTCTGTTGGTGTGATCCTGAACAAATCACTTATCTTCTGTCTGTCTCACTTTCTTTGTTGTACAATTAGGAAAATAAAAGTACCTATTGCTCATGGTGATTGTAAAAAGCAAATGAGATAATATTTGTAAAGTTCCTGCATAGTACTTGTTTCCTTCCTATCATTGAGGTCTTATTCTTGAAGAGGTTAGATTATTTTTTGATATATTAGATTAGGAGACGGAGCCAAGATGGCAGAGAAGATACACGTGATTTTGTGAGCTCCCTTCTTCCCTCATTACCAATTAGTTAAATCAGCCTCAAAAATAACGCTGGACTGATAGAAACCATAAGGTCTAGAAGCACGACTTATCAGCTGAAGAGAATCTGGAGTTTCAACAGAAAAGGCCGGTTCCCAGGGGAGGAAGAAAAAAGGCCAGCACAGACAAGGTGAGGTGCTAGCACACTGTGCCGATTGAGCTGGGGAGAATTCTGGAATCAGAGAAGCCACTGAGATAGAGGAATCTGGCACAGGCTGTTAGCTCTTCTCTGCTTATAAAACAGCAGATCAGAAGAGAAATCAAGCCACTTTAAAATATAAAGCTAGATACTAGAACCACCCCAATCCGGAAGTGACCTAACAGATCTCAGGCATGGCAGTGCCCTTGGCTTCTGCTGCCTGGGGCTTCACCTGGGGGTAGTTAAGAGCTTGAAAAGCAGGGACACGGCCCAAGGCAACATCTAATTCATACAGTGCCTGGTTTGGCTGCAGGCTGTGGAACTGAGCCATGGAAGTCCCAGAGAAGCAGAACCTTTGAAATAGGGACCGCGGTTTCTGGGCAGACACTTCCAGTTTGAGCACAGGGGCTATTCACTTCTGCTGCTGATATCCATGCCCCACGAGTCTGAGAGGTAAATTATCCTATGTTTCTCTAATCTATTTATGATCTCATTCTTTAAGCCTAAATCATGGACCCATTTTGATCTTATCTTGGTATAATGGTGTTAAGTGTGGATCTATATCTAATTTCTGCCATACTAATTTCCAGTTTTCCCAACAGTTTTTTCCAAATAATGAATTTTTATCCCTAATGTTGGTATCTTTGGGTTTGTCAAAGACTAGATTGCTATAGATGTCCTGTTTTTTGTACTTTGTATCCAATCTGTTCCACTGATCAACTGGTGTATTTCTTAGCCAATACCAAATGGTATTAGTACTCTCAAGCAAAACCAGAATAAATTATAATCATTTTAAATACCTTTGCATTTTAAACTGGTTGAGTTTGAGATAATTTCAATTTCTAACTCTATAAACTTGATTCAGTTAAAAATGAAGCATCTATGAGAGTGTAGGAATAAATGGATTGTTCTTAGAATAATCAGGAGCATATATTTAGACCATCAGTAAGCATAATTTGCAATGGAGATAAACTGGAACCTTTCCCAGTAAGATCAGGAGTGAAACAAGGTTGCCAACTAATTCCATTACTATTCAATATAGTACTAGAAATGCTAGCCTCGGCAATAAGAGCCGAGAAAGAGATTCAAGGAATTAGAGTAGGAAATGAGGAAATCAAACTATCACTCTTTGCAGATGACATGATGGTATACTTAGAGAACCCCAAAGACTCTACTAAAAAGCTATGAGAAATAATTAAGAATTTCAGCAACCTTGCAGGATACAAAATAAATACACATAAATCCTCAGCATTTTTATATATCACAAACAAAATGCAACAGCAAGAGATACAAAGAGAAATTCCATTCCAAACAAATGTTGAGAATATAAAATATTTGGGAATCCATCTACCAAAGAAAAGTCAAGAATTATGTGAGCAAAATATCAAAACACTTGCCACAAAAATAAAGTCAGATTTAAATAATTGGAAAGACATTCAGTGCTCTTGGATAGGCCGAGATTATATAATAAAGATGACAATACTCCCCAAACCAATCTATTTATTTAGTGCTATACCAATCAGACTCCCAAGAAACTATTTTAATGACCTAGAAAAAATAACAACAAAATTCATATGGAAGAATAAAAGGTCGAGAATTGCAAGCGAACTAATGAAAAAAAAAGTCAGATGAAGGTGGTCTAGGTATATCTAATCTAAAGGTATATTATATAGCAGCAGTCACCAAAACCATTTGGTATTAGCTAAGAACTAGACCAGTCAATCATGGAACAGATTAGGTACAAAGGACAAAAAAGGGTATATCTATAGCAATCTAATCTTTGACAAACCCAAAGATACCAACTTTAGGGATCAAAATTCATTATTTGGAAAAAACTGTTGGGAAAACTGGAAATTAGTATGGCAGAAATTAGGTATGGATCCACACTTAGCACCATATACCAAGATAAGATCAAAATGGGTCCATGATTTAGGCATAAAGAATAAGATCATAGATTAAACAGAGGAACAGAGAATAGTCTACTTCTCAGATCTGTGGAGGAGGAAGGAATTTATGACCAGAGGAGAACTAGAGATCATTATTGATCACAAAATAGAACATTTTGATTACATCAAACTAAAAAGTTTCTGTATAAACAACTCTAATGCAAACAAGATTAGAAGGGAAGTTACAAATTGGGACAATATTTTTACAGTTAAAGGTTCCGATAAATGCCTCAATTCCAAAATATATAGAGAACTGACCCTAATTCATAAGAAATCAAACCATTCTCCAATTGATAAATGGTCAAAGGATATGAACAGACAATTCTCAGATGATGAAATTGAAACTATATCCACTCATATGAAAGAGTGTTCCGAATCACTACTGATCAGAGAAATGCAAATTAAGACAACTCTGAGATACCACTACACACCTGTCAGATTGGCTAAGATGACAGGAACAAATAATGATGAATGTTGGAGGGGATGTGGGAAAACTGGGACACTGATACATTGTGGGTGGAGTTGTGAAAGAATCCAACCATTCTGGAGAGCAATTTGGAACTATGCCCAAAAAGTTATCAAACTGTGCATACCCTTTTATCTAGCATTGCTGCTATTGGGCTTATATCCCAAAGAAATACTGAGGTGGGGAAAGGGACCTGTGTGTACCAAAATGTTTGTGGTAGCTCTTTTCATAGTGGCTAGAAACTGGAAGATGAGTGGATGTTCATCAATTGGAGAATGCTTGGGTAAATTATGGTATATGAAGGTTATGGAATATTACTGCTCTGTAAAAAATGACCAGCACTGACGAATACAGAGAGGTTTGGAAAGATTTACATCAACTGATGCTGAGTGAAATAAATAGAACCAGAAGATCACTGTACACTTCAAAGCTGTATGAAGATGTATTCTGATGGAATGGATATCTTCAACATATACAAGATCCAACTCACTTTCAGTTGATCAATGATGGACAGAAACAACTATACCCAGAGAAGGAACACTGGGAAGTGAATGTAAATTGTTAGCACTACTGTCTATCTACCCAGGTTACTTATACCTTTGGAATCTCATACTTCACCTGCAACAAGAAAATTGGATTTACACACATATCTAGGTTATATTGTAATACAGGTAAAATCTATGGGATTACCTGTCATCTAGGGGAAGGAGTAGAGGGAGAGAGTGGATAATTTGGAAAAATGATTACAAGGGATAATGTTATTTAAAAAATTACTCATGCATATATACTGTCAAAAAATTTTATAATAAAGTGACTTTGTTTTCAAAAAAAAAAAAAATGAAGCATCTACTAGGCACTAGAGATTTGAAGATTAAATGTTATGTAGTTCCTGTTCTCAAGATAGATACAGTGTGAGGCAATTAATTTACTATGCATAATTTACTATGACTATTAAGTTTAACTTTAAAATAATAATAATAGTAATCATTTATATAATGCTTTAAAGCTTGCAAAGAATTCTCAATTGAATTACATAACAACCCTGTGAGACAAGTGCAATTATTATCACCATTTTACCCACCTGGACAATAAGGCTGAAAGCCTAAAGTGGCTTAATCAAAATCATACATCTAGTAAATATTTGAGGCAGAATTTGAATTCAGGTCTTCCTGTCTCCAAAGACATCAAAATTAATAGCATGTTAGTAATAATGGTTATTTTAAAAATACATTGCTAATTTCTGATTTTTTTCTATGTATATTTTTTCCAGTAGACTGTGACCTTTTTACTAATCTTGCTTGATGTTTCCTATATATTCTCACAAATAAGCCATCAAAGATTTACCTAAGGAACTAAAAGCTTTAAAAAAATTCTCATAATATTTAAGAGCATAGGTATTCCAATATAAGTTGAGCTATCTATTTTGTCTAAATTTATACTGAATAACTTTCCAGATCATGCCTAGTCCATTGAGGAATTTTTACAATATTTAACTTCCAAATTAAACTGATTAATGTTCTCCATCTCACTTGTGTTCAACATGAGTCTTTCCATTATTTTTGTATTTAAAATTAAATGTAAAGTTCTGCAATGTTCCATGAATCAAAGTCATATAGTATCACCCACATATTGGTGACAAAAAGATTGGCAATTGAGGGCAGCTAGGTGGCACAGTGGATCAAGCACCAGCCCTAAAGCCAGGAGGACCTGAGTCCAAATCTGCCTTCAGATACTTAACATTCCCTAGCTGTGTGACCTCGGACAAGTCACGTACCCCCAATTGCCTCAGGGAAAAAAATCCACTGGCAATTTAATATCATTACATTACATGAAGGATTTAAACTAGGTTCACGTCCTGCTCAAATTAAGGCACCACCTTTAACCAAAATACTGAAATCATTCTAATAACTATATTGATATAACTATATTACTATAATGATTATAGTAAGTAGACTGACTATGTGACAAACCTAATTGTTATAAATTTGAGCAAATAACCCCTTCCCCTTTCAAAAAATAGAATGTAGTATATCCACAAAAGAGTTCTAAGAAGGTATCAGAAGTGATTTGAAAGTGGAAAATGGATGAGAGATTAATAATTTTTAACCCAGATTGCAGAGTGATTTTTTTTTGAGGAGATGGCATCTGAATTTAATCTATTAAGGAGGAATTCAACAGGAAGATTTTGTGCGTGTGTTTGTGTGTGTGTATGTGCCTCTGTGTGTGTGTGTGTGTGTGTATTTAAGCTAAATAACCCCAGATTTGCCATAATGTGTAATGACTTCTAGGGACTCTTTGAGAATCACAATGGGGGGGGGGTGGCAGAGCCAAGATGGTGGAGAAGGTACATGCGAATTTCTAAGCTCTCTCTTACCTTCAATACCAACTATTGAATTCAGCCTCAAAAATAGAGTTGGACTGGTAAAAATCACGAAGTTTAGAAACACAACAACTTACCAGCTAAAGAAAATCTGGAACTTCATCAGAAAAGGTCTGTAATGAAGGGTGGGGGAAAAAAAAGACCGGCACAAACAGTGACAGATTAAAGGCTGGCTTACTGTGCCAATTGGGCTGGGGAGGCCTCTGGGGACAGAAAAGCTATTGAGACATAGGATTCTGGCATAGCCTGATAGCTCTACCCTGCTTGCAAAACAGCAGACCATCACAGAAATCAAGCCACTTAACAAAAAAAAAAAAACAACAAAAAAAAAAAAAACACCAGAAACTATATCTATAGCTACCCTAAACCAAAAGTGAGTCAGCACAGATCTCTGCACGTCTTCTGCTGTCCAGGGCTTTTCCTTGGGGTAATTAAGAAACTGCAAGTCGGGGCAGCCTTGAATTCAGGAGGACCCAAGTTCAAATCTGGTCTCAGAAACTTAACATTTCCTAGCTGTTTGATCCTGGGCAAGTCACTTAACCCCAGCCTCAGAAAAAAAAGAAAAGAAAAGAAAAGAAACTGCAAAACAGTGGAGGGGACAAGCCCAGGGAAGCCTCTACTCTCACAGTGGGGGGCTCAGCCTGAGGCAGTGGACCTGCAACTTAAAAAGCTAGAAAAGGACTAAATTAAAAACCCGCAATCAAATACTAAACATGAAATTCTAAAATTAAAAGGAGAAATCAATAATATTGAAAGTAAAAAAAAAAAAACCTATTGAATTAATGAATAAAACTAAGAGTTGGTTTTATGAAAAAGCCAATAAAATAGATAAACCTTTGGTAAATCTGATTAGAAAAAGGAAAGAGGAAAATCAAATTGTTAGTCTTAAAAATGAAAAGGGGGATCTTTCCACCAATGAAGAGGAAATTAGAGCAATAATGAGGAGTTACTTTGCCCAACTTTATGCCAATAAATTTGATAACTTAAATGAAATGGATGTCTACCTCCAAAATTATAGGCCTCCCAGATTAACACTGGAGGAAGTAAATTGCTTAAATAGTCCCATTTCAGAAAAAGAAATAGAACAAGCTATTAATCAACTCCCCAGGAAAAAATCCCCTGGACCAGATGGATTTACATGTGAAAAATTAGGGAATGAAGGAGTCCTACCAACCTCCTTTTATGACACAGACATGGTACTGATACTTAAACCAGGTAATCTGAAAACTGCGAAAGAAAACTATATACCAATCTGCTTAATGAATATTGATGGTAAAATCTTAAATAAGATATTAGCAAAAAGACTTCAAAAAATCATCCCCAGGATAATATACTTTGATCAAGTAGGATTTATACCAGAAATGCAGGGCTGGTTTAATATTAGGAAAACTATTAATATAACTCACCATATTAATGATCAAATTAATAAAAACCATATGATCATCTCAATAGATGCAGAAAAAGCATATGATAAAATACAATATCCATTCTTACTAAAAACTAGTATGAAATTAGTATGGCAGAAATTAGATATGAACCCAAACTTAACACCATATACCAAGATAAGATCAAGATGGGTCCATGATTTAGGCACCAAGAATGAGATCATAAATAGATTAGAGAATAAATGGACTATTTTAAAAATAGTCAGGAGCATATATTTAAGACCAACAGTAAGCATCATATGTAATAGGGATAAACTGGAACCTTTCCCATTAAGATCAGCATTGAGGGGGGCGGAGCCAAGATGGCGGAGAAGATACACACCACTGTATAAGCTCCTTTCTTCCCTCACAACCAACTAGATTTAATCAGCCTCAGAAATAGCGTTGGACTGATAGAATCCACAAGGACTGGAAGCACGACTTACCAGCTGAAGAGAATCTGGAGTTTCAGAAGGAAAGGTCAGCTCCCAGGGGAGGAAGAAGAGAGGCCAACACAGACAGTGGGGTAGTGGCACACTGTGCCGGTCGCGCTGGGGAGGGCTCTGGGATCAGAGAATCCACTGAGATAAAAGAATCTGGCACAGGCTGTTAGCTCTTCTCTGCTTATAAAACAGCAGTTCAGAAGAGAAATATAAGCCACTTTAAAATTTAAAACTAGATTGGATCTTCCCGGATCCCCAGGGGGTGACTCAGCAGATCTCGGCACTGGGGGTGTGGCCGACATAAGCAATCCAGGCTTTTACCTCAGGATAGTTAAGAGATTGAAGAGTGGGCAGGGCGGTAACTCATAGTGCCTGGCTCGGCTGGCTGGAGGCTGTGGAACAGAAGTCCCAGAGAAGCAGAACCTTTGAACTAGGGACCTTGGTTTCTGGCAGACACTTCCCAGTTTGAGTGCAGGGGCTTTTAATGTCACCTGCTGCAGACATCCACGCCCCACCGGGACAAATAGGCTAGGCTTTGAGCCGCCTTTACTGTTCAGTCTCAAACTCAGAGAAGCTGCTAAAACACAATGCCCTCAGGGCACAGCAGTGCTGATCACCTCTGAGGCACTTCCAGGGAGGGAGTGGGGAACTCTCTCCCAGAGCTCTCTCTTAGCTCAGGCTCAGGGGCCGCTGCATCCATCCAGTCTGGGAGGAAGTGGTAAAGAAATAAATAAATAATTTCCTACCCCAGGGACAGACCCCAAAAGATTTTTTAAGTATGAGCAAGAAGCCCAAAAAAACCATAGATTCCTTCTACAAAGAGAAAGGGCATATATCCAACCCCAAGGAAGTTAACAGCAGAGAGTCAGCAGATAACAACCTAAAGGGGAACAATTCCTGCCCCCCATCACATAACTCTCTCCTTGAAGAGACTATTAAAAAGTTAAGAGAGTTTGAAGAAAAATGGGGAAAGGAAAGAGAAGCTATGATAGAGAATAACAACGTTCTGAAATTGGAGTTGGAAAAAATAAAGAATTCACAGGAGATGCAGGGAAACAAAATTAGTGAATTAGAAAAGGTAAAAAAATCACAGGAAAATAGGATTTCTGAATTGGAGAAGATAAAAAAAGTCTCAAGAAAATAGGATTTCTGAATTGGAGAAGATAAAAAAGTGCCAAGAAAATAGGATGTCTGAATTGGAAAAAGAAAATAATTCTCAAAAAAAAAAAAATTAGGGAAATGGAAAAAAATTCAATAGAGCAAAATATTTCATTTAAAAACGAAATTGGGCATTTACAAAAAGAACTAAAAACTGTGAAAAAAGAAAATAACTCCTTAAAAATCAGGATGGAACAAATAGAAATGAATGATTCACAGAGAACCCAAGAATCAGTCAAACAAAACAAAAAAAATGAGAAGTTGGAGAACAATGTCAAATACTTACTGGGAAAATCTATAGACCTGGAAAATAGATCTAGGAGAGATAATCTGCGGATCATTGTACTTCCTGAAAACTATGACCAAAAAAAGAGCCTAGATTCTATTTTACAGGAAATTATCTTTCCACCAATGAAGAGGAAATTAGAGAAATAATAAGGAGTTACTTTGCCCAACTTTATGCCAATAAATTTGATAACTTAAGTGAAATGGATGACTTCCTCCAAAAATATAGGCTTCCTAGATTAACAGAGGAGGAAATAAATTACTTAAATAGTCCCATTTCAGAAAAAGAAAGAGAACAAGCTATTAATCAACTCCCCAGGAAAAAATCCCCTGGACCAGATGGATTTACATGTGAATTCTACCAAACATTTAAAGAACAATTAGCCCCAATGTTATATAAATTATTTGAAAAAATAGGGGATGAAGGAGTCCTACCAAATTCCTTTTATGACACAGACATGGTACTGATACCTAAACCAGGTCGATCGAAAACTGAGAAAGAAAATTATACATCAATTTCCTTAATGAATATTGATGCTAAAATCTTAAATAAGATATTAGCAAAAAGACTTCAGAAAATCATCCCCAGGATAATACACTATGATCAAGTAGGATTCATACCAGGAATGCAGGGCTGGTTTAATATTAGGAAAACTATTAGTATAATTGACCATATTAATAATCAAATTAATAAAAACCATATGATCATCTCAATAGATGTAGAAAAAGCATTTGACAAAATCCAACATCCATTCCTACTAAAAACTCTTGAGAGTATAGGAATAAATGGATTATTCCTTAGAATAATCAGGAGCATATATTTAAGACCTTCAGTAAGCATAATATGCAATAGTAATAAACTGCAACCTTTCCAATAAGATCAGGAGTGAAACAAGGTTGCCCACTATCACCATTACTATTCAATATAGTACTAGAAATGCCAGCCTCGGCAATAAGAGCCGAGAAAGAGATTCAAAGAATTAGAGTAGGAAATAAGAAAATCAAACTATCACTCATTGCAGATGACATGATGGTATACTTAGAGAACCCCAAAGACTCTGCTAAATAGCTATTAGAAATAATTCAGAATTTTAGCAAAGTGGCAGGATACAAAATAAATACACATAAATCCTCAGCATTCTTATATATCACCAACAAAATGCAACAGCAAGAGATACAAAGAGAAATTCCATTCCAAACAAATGTTGAGAGTATAAAGTATTTGGGAATCCATCTACCAAAGAATAATCAGGAATTATATGAGAAAAATTACAAATCACTTGCCACAAAAATAAAGTCAGATTTAAATAATTGGAAAGACATTCAGTGCTCTTGGATAGGCCGAGCTAATATAATAAAGATGACAATACTCCCCGAACTAATCTATTTATTTAATGCTATACCAATCAGACTCCCAAGAAACTATTTTAATGACCTAGAAAAAATAACAACTAAATTCATATGGAAGAATAAAAGGTTGAGAATTGCAAGGGAACTAATGAAAAAAAAGTCAGAGGAAGGTGGTCTGCGTATACCTGATCTAAAGCTATATTATATAGCAGCAGTCACCAAAACCATTTGGTACTGGCTAAGAAATAGACCGGTAGATCAGTGGAACAGATTAGATACAAAGGACAAAAAAGGGTACATCTATAGCAATCTAATCTTTGACAAACCCAAAGATACCAACATTAGGGACAAAAATTCATTATTCGGAAGAAACTGTTGGGAAAACTGGAAATTAGTATGGCAGAAATTAGATATGGATCCACACTTAACACCATATACCAAGATAATATCAAAATGGGTCCATGATTTAGGCATAAAGAATGAGATCATAAATAGATTAGAGGAACAGAGAATAGTCTACCTCTCAGACCTGTGGAGGAGGAAGGAATTTATGACCAGAGGAGAATAAGAGATCATTATTGATCACAAAATAGAAGATTTTGATTACATCAAACTAAAAAGTTTCTGTACAAACAATACTAATGCAAACAAGATTAGAAGGGAAGTAACAAATTGGGAAAATATTTTTAAAAGGAAAGGTTCTGACAAAGGTCTTATTTCCAAAATATATAGAGAACTGACCCTGATTTATAGGAAACCAAACCATTCTCCAATTGATAAATGGTCAAGGGATATGGACAATTCTCAGATTATGAAATTGAAACTATTTCCACTCATATGAAAGAGTGTTCCAAATCACTACTGATCAGAGAAATGCAAATTAAGACAACTCTGAGATACCACTATACACCTGTCAGATTGGCTAAAATGACAGGAACAAATGCTGATGAATGTTGGAGGGGATGTGGTAAAACTGGGACACTGATATATTGTTCGTGGAGTTGTGAAAGAATCCAGCCATTCTGGAGAGCAATTTGGAAATATGCCCAAAAAGTTGTCAAACTGTGCATACCCTTTGACTCAGCATTGCTGTTATTGGGATTATATCCCAAAGAAATACTAAAGAGTGGAAAGGGACCTGTATGTGCCAAAAGGTTTGTGGCAGCTCTTTTTGTTGTAGCTGGAAACTGCAAGTTGAATGGATGTCCATCAATTGGAGAATGGTTGGGTAAATTGTGGTATATGAACGTTATGGAATATTATTGCTCTGTAAGAAATGACCAGCAGGAGGAATACAGAGAGGCTTGGAGAGACTTAAATCAACTGTTGCTGAGTGAAATGAGCAGAACCAGAAGATCACTATACACTTCAACAACAATAATGTATGAGGATGTATTCTGATAGAAGTGGAAATCTTCAACATAAAGAAGATCCAACTCACTTCCAGTTGATCAGTGATGGACAGAAATAACTATACCCAGAGAATGAACACTGGGAAGCGAATGTAAATTGTTAGCACTACTGTCTATCTACCCAGGTTACTTATAGCTTCGGAAGCTAATAATTAATGTGCAACAAGAAAATGGTATTTACACACATATATTGTATCTAGGTTATATTGTAATACATGTATAATATATGGGATTACCTGCCATCAGGGGGAGGGAGTGGAGAGAGGGAGGGGATAATTTGGAAAAATGAATTAAAAAAAAAACAAAAAAGATCAGCAGTGAAACAAGGTTGCCCACTATCACCATTACTATTCAATATTGCATTAGAAATGCTAGCCTCAGCTCTTTTTGTTGTAGCTAGAAATTGGAAGTCCATCAATTGGAGAATGGTTGGATAAATTATGGTATATGAAGATTATGGAATATTATTGCTCTGTAAGAAATGACCAACAGGAGGAATACAGAAAGGCTTGGAGAGACTTACATCAACTGATGCTGAGTGAAAAGAACAGAACCAGAAGATCGCTGTACACTTCAATGCTGTATGAAGAGGTATTCTGATGGAAGTGGATATCTTCAACATAAAGAAGATCCAACTCACTTCCAGTTGATCAATGATGGACAGAAAGAACTACACCCAGAGAAGGAACACTGGGAAGTGAATGTAAATTGTTAGCACTACTGTCTATCTACCCAGGTTACTTATACCTTCAGAAGCTAATATTTAATATGCAACAAGAAAATGGTATTTACACACATATATTGTATCTAGGTCATATTGTAACACATGTAAAATGTATGGGATTACCTGTCATCGGGGGGAGGGAGTGGAGTGAGGGAGGGGATAATTTTTTTTTTTTTTTTTTTTTTTTTTTTTATTTTATTTTTATTTTTTTTTTATTTTTTTTTTAATTTATTTTTATTTTATTTTATAATTATAACATTTTTTGACAGTACATATGCATGGGTAATTTTTTACAACATTATCCCTTGCACTTACTTCTATTCAGATTTTTTCCCTTCCTCCCCCAAACCCCTCCCCCAGATGGCAAGCAGTCTTATATATGTTAAATATATTACAGTATAATTTAGATACAATATATGTGTGTAGAACCGAATTTTTTTGTTGCACAGGAAGAATTGGATTCAGAAGGTAAAAATAACAGTTTACATTCATTTCCCATTGTTCCTTTTCTGGATGTAGCTGGTTCTTTCCATCATTAATCAATTGGAATTGGATTAGCTCTTCTCTATGTTGAAGAAATCCACTTCCATCAGCATACATCCTCGTACAGTATCATTGTTGAAGTGTATAATGATCTTCTGGTTCTGCTCGTTTCACTCAGCATCAGTTGATGTAAGTCTCTCCAAGCCTCTCTATATTTCTCCTGTTGGTCATTTCTTATAGAACAATAATATTCCATAACATTCATATACCATAGTTTACCCAACCATTCTCCAATTGATGGACATCCATTCATCTTCCAGCTTCTAGCCACTATGAAAAGGGCTGCCACAAACATTTTGGCACATACAGGACCCTTTCCCTTCTCTAGTAGTTCCTTGGGGTATAAGCCCAGTAGTAGTATGGCTGGGTCAAAGGGTATGCACATTTTGATAACTTTTTGGGCATAATTCCAGATTGCTCTCCAGAATGGTTGGATTCTTTCACAACTCCACCAACAATGCATCAGTGTCCCAGTTTTCCCACAGCCCCTCCAACATTCATCGTTATTTGTTCCTGTCATCTTAGCCAATCTGACAGGTGTGTAATGATACCTCAGAGTTGTCTTAATTTGCATTTCTCTGATCAATAGTGATTTGGAACACTCTTTCATATGAGTGGAAATAGTTTTAATTTCATCATCTGAAAATTGTCTGTTCATATCCTTTGACCATTTATCAATTGGAGAATGGCTTGATTTCTTATAGATTAAAGTCAATTCTCTGTATATTTTGGAGATGAGGCCTTTATCAGAACCTTTAACTGTAAAAATTTTTTCCCAATTTGTTACTTCCCTTCTAATCTTGTTTGCATTAGTTTTGTTTGTGCAGAAACTTTTTAATTTGGTGTAATCAAAATGTTCTATTTTGTGATCAATAATGGTCTCTAGTTCTCCCTTGGACACAAACTCCTTCCTCCTGAGGGAGGGGATAATTTGCAAAAATGAATAAAAAAAAAATGCTAGCCTCGGCAATAAGAGTCGAGAAAGAGATTAAAAGAATAAGAGTTCATAATGAGGAAATCAAACTATCACTCTTTGCAGATGATATGATGGTATACTTAGAGAACCCCAGAGATTCTAATAAAAAGTTATTAGAAATAAGTCCCCACTTTAGCAAAGTTGTGGATAAAAAAAAAATCCACATAAATCCTCAGCATTTTTATACATCACCAACAAAATGCAACAACAAGAGATACAAAGAGAAATTCCATTGTCGAGAGTATAAAATATTTGGGAATTTATCTACCAAAGAAAAGACAGGAATTATATGAGCAAAATTACAAAACACTTGCCACAAAAATAAAGTCAGATTTAAATATTTGGAAAGACATTAAGTGCTCTTGGATAGGCCCAGGGAATATAATAAAGATGACAATACTCCCTTATCTAATCTATTTATTTGGTGCTAAACCAATGAGACTCCCAAGAAACTATTTTAATGACCTATATTTCATATGGAAGAACAAAAGGTCGAGAATTTGATGTGAATTAATGAAAAAAAAAATCAGATGAAGGTGGCCTAGCTGTACCTGACCAAAAACTCTGTTATAAAGCAGCAGTCACCAAAACCTTTTGGTAGTGGCTAAGAAATAGACTAGTTGATCAGTGGAACAGGTTAGGTTCACAGGACAAAATAGTGCACAACTATAGCAATCTAGTGTTTGACAAACCCAAAGATATCAACTTTTGGGATAAGAATTCATTATTTGAAAAAAAAAACTGTCAGGATAACTGGAAATTAGTATGGCAGAAATTAGATATGAACCCATACTTAACACCATATACCAAGATAAGATCAAGATGGGTGCATGATTTAGGCATCACGAATGAGATCATAAATAGATTAGAGGAACATAGTTTATCTCACAGACTTGTGAGGAGGAACGAATTTATGACTAAAATAGAACTAGAGATCATTATTGATCACAAAATAGAAGATTTTGATTACATCAAATTAAAAACTTTTGTACAAACAAAACTAATGCAAACAAGATTAGAAGGGAAGTAAAAAATTGGGAAAATATTTTACTGTTAAATGTTCTGATAAAGGCCTCATTTCCAAAATATATAGAGAACTGACTCTAATTTATAAGAAATCAAACCATTCTCCAATTGATAAATGGTCAAAAGATATGAACAGACAATTTTCAGTTGATGAAATTGAAATTATATCCACTCATATGAAAAAAGTGTTCCAAATCACTATTGATCAGAGAAATACAAATTAAGACAACTCTGAGATACCACTACACACCTGTCAGATTGGCTAAGATGACAGGAAAATATAATGATGAATGTTGGAGAGGATATGGGATATGGGAAAACCAGGACACTGATGCAATATTTGTCAAGTTTTGCAAGAATGCAACCATTCTGGAGAGGAATTTGGAATTATGCTCTAAAAGTTATCAAACTGTGCATACTCTTTGATCCAGCAGTGCTACTACTGTGCTTATATCCCAAGTAAATACTAAAGAAGGGAAAGGGACCTGTATATGCCAAAATGTTTGTGGCAGCCCTTTTTGTAGTGGCTAGAAACTGGAAAATGAATGGATGCCCTTCAATTGGAGAATAGTTGGGTAAATTATGGTATATGAATGTTATGGAATATTATTATTCTGTACGAAATGACCAGCAAGATGAATACAGAGAGTCTTGGAGAGACTTACACCAACTAATGTTGAGTGAAATGAGCAGAACTACGAGATCATTATACACTTCAACAACAACATTGTCTGAGGGAAGTGGATATCTTCAACATAGAGAAGATCTAATCCAGTTCCAATTGATCTCCAGAAGAAAGAACATTGGGAAATGAGTTTAAACTGTTTGCATTTTTTTCTGAATCCAATTCTTCCTTTGCAAAAAAAAAAAAAAAAAAAAATTGGTTCTGTCTACATATATTGTACCTAGGATATCCTATAACATATTTAATGTTTATGGTAATGCCTGTTATCTAGGGGAGGGGGTGGAGGGAAGGAGGGAAAAATTCAGAACAGGAGGGAATGCAAGGGATAATGTTGTAAAAAAATTGCCTATGCATATGTATTGTCTAAAAATGTTATAATTATAAAATTAAGAAAATATTAAAAATGAAAAAGAACTGCAAAGGAAAAAGAAAGAAAGAAAATAATGCCTTTTGTATACTTAACAAATTTGTGGGCTTGAACCCAAATTATGTATGTGTATGGTGATGTATGACTTTAATAACTTTTAGCAGAGGTAGCTGAAGAATTTGGGAACTCTGAGATTCAATGGGGCTAAAGCTGATCAGGTATCCAGAATATTTCAGTACTAACATGGGGATCCCTTGGAGCAGAGTGCCAACAAGCAACCTAACCAGTAACAAACTAGGCCCCATCAAATTTCTAATATATATTTAGATGATGAAAGGTCCCAGTTCAAGCAAAGAAAAGAAGACTTGATCTCAAAAAACAAAACAAAACACCATAAATCACTCCAAGATTTCAGTATAAAATTAGCTAAAAAGTGAAAATACATGTTAGAATTCTGAGTTTCCACTAATTGGTACCTTTTCTACCTTAAAAAGCATTGATATGAATCATTATTAATAATATTTCTAACATATTGAGGCTATTTATGATGAGGATGATATGGGAATAGGTAGGCTTTTGAAAATATTCCCTGAGTTAGGGTTATACCAGGAGAAATAAGAATCATCTTCATAGAAAATATAATTGAGATTATGCGACCTGTTAATGGTACTAAGCAAAACAATATAGAAGGTCAAAGAAGGAGGCCTTGGATAGCTGTGAAGGGCTATTAATTAAGGGAACCCCTTAATTAAGATCCTATAAAAAGACAAAAGGAATGATCAGACAGGGAGAAATCCTGGAAAGAACAGTGTAACAAACATATAAAAGAGTATGAAGGAGAAGAGGGTGACCAACAGGATGCAAAATGGTCAAGAATTATGAGAATTGGGAAAATGTTATGAGATTTGGAAACAGATCATTAAAAAAATGTTTTTTGAAGAGAAGGAGTAGGGTGAGTTAATATAATAAAAATGACAATTCTGTCTGAAATGATCTACTTGTTTGATGACTTATCAATGAAACTGCCAAAAATTATTTCATAAAATGGAAAAAAAATGATAAAATTCATTTAGAAGAGCAAAAGGTTAAGAATATCAAGGGAATTAGTGAAAACAAACAACAAAGAGGATGATGGCTTAGCAGTACCAAACCCAAACCTATATTATAAAGCAGCAGTCATTAAAACAATTTGGTACTTGCCAAGAAATAGAGTGGTGGATTAGTGGAATAGATTAGATACATAAAACACAATAATCACGACCTATAGTAATCTATTATTTGATAAGTCCTGAAACTCCACCTTTAGGAATGAGACCTCACTAGCTGACAAAAATTGCTGGGAAAACCAGAAAAAAAATAATGTCAGAAATTTGGCATAGGCATAAATTTCATACCCCATACTAAAAGTCAAAATAGGTACATCATTTGGGCATAAAGATACCCTAAACAAATCAGGAGAGCAAGGGATAATTTTACCTATCATATCTTTGGAGAAAGGAGGAATTTATGACCAAAAAAGAAGTAGAGAACATTATGGAAGGCATTCCCCAATTGAAAAATGGTCAAAGGATATGAACAAATAATGTTCAGATGACAAAATCAAATCTATCTATACTCATGTGAAAAATTGTTCTAAATCACTATTAATTAGAGTAAATTAAAACCACTCTTATATACCACTTAATACCTCTCAGGTTGGCTAAAATGACAGGAAAAGATAATGATAAATGTTGGAGGGGGAGTGGGAAAATTGGGACACTAATGAATTGTTGGTGGAGTTGTGAAATGATCCAACCATTCTGGGGAGCAATTTGAAACTATGCCCAAGGGACTATAAAACTGTTTGTATCCTTTAATTGAACAGCACCACTGTTGGATCTGTATCCCAGTGAAATCACAAGAGAGGTAAACACATGTGCAAACGTGTTTGTAGCAGGTTTTTGTGTGCTAATAAAGAATTGAAAAATGAATAGATGTCCATCACTTGGGGAATGGCTGAATAAGCTGTGGTATATAAAGATAATGGAATATTATTTTTTATAAGAAATGATGAATAAGTTGATTTTAGAAAGGTCTGGAAAGATTTACATGAACTGATGCTGAGTCAAACAAGAAGAACCAGGAATACATTTTATACAATAATAACAAGAATGTGTGGTGATCAACTGACTTGGTTCATTTCAGTGGTTCAATGAGCCAAAGAAATTACAATAAACTTTGTTTCTTTTTCTTTTTCTTTTTTAAATTCAAGCTTTTTATTTTCAAAACATAGACATAGATTTTCATAATTTTTGCGTAATTTCATTAATTTGCAAAATTTTCAACATTCACATCTCGTGTTCCAAATTTTTTTCTTTTTCCTTCCTCCCCAACTCCTGTCCTAGATGGCAGGTAATCCAATATATGTTCAACGTGTGCAATTTTCTATACATAATGCACTGCACAAGAAAAATAAGTTCAAAAAAGGAAAAAAATGAGAAAGAAAGCACAATGCAAGGAAAAAACAACAAAAAAGTGAAAATATTATGTTGTGGTACACAGTGCCCACAGTACCATACTCTCTTGGTGCAGATGACTTTCTTCATCATAAGACTATTGGAACTAGCCTGAATCATTTAATTGTTGAAAAGAGTCATGTCCATCAAAATAGACCATCATATAATCTTGCTGTTCCTGTGTACAATGATCTCCTTTTTCTACTCACTTTACTTAGCATCAATTCATATAATTCTCTTCAGACCTCTGTGAAATCATCATGCTGATCAATTCTTATGGAACAATAATACTTTTTAACATTCATGTACTATAACTTGTTCAGCCATTCTCCAACTGCTGGGCATCCACTCAGTTTCCAGTTTCTTGCTACTGACACAAACATTTTTGCACATGTGGGTCCTTTTCCCTTTTTTATGAAATCTTTGTGATTCAAGCAAGGTAGAGACACTTCTGGATCAAAGAGTATGGACAGTTTGATAGCTCTTTGGGTATAGCTCCAAATTGCACTCCAGAATGATTGGATCAATTTAAAACTTCATTAATAATATAGTAGTGTCCTGGTTTTCCACATCCCCTCCATCTGTCATTATTTTTTCCTGTCATTTTAGCTAAACTGAGAGGTGTGTAGTAGTACCTCAGAGTTGTCATAAACTGCATTTCTCTCATCAATAGTGATTTAGAGCACCTTTTAATTTGACTAGAAATGGTTTTAATTCCATTGTCTGAAAATTCTGTTCATATCCTTTGACCATTGTAGAATTGTAGAATGGCTTGAATTCTTATAAATTTGAGTATATTCTCTATATATTTTTAAAATGAGGCCTTGATAAGAACCATTGGATATAAATTTTTTCCCAGTTTGTTCCTTCCCTTTTAATCTTGTCTGCTTTGGTTTTGTTTGTACAAAAACTTTTTTAAAATTTAATATAATCAAAATTATCCATTTCGTATTCCACAATGTACTCTAATTCTTCTTTGGCCATAAATTCTTTCATTCTACACAGATCTGTGTAATGGAATATCTTTTGTTCTTCTAATTTGGTTAAGTATTACTCTTTATATTTAAATCATAAACTCATATCTTGGTATAGGGTGTTAGGTGTGTAACAATGCTGTTTCTGCCATACAAATTTCCAATTTTTCTTATAAATTTGAGTAAATTCTCTATATATTTTTAAAATGAGGCCTTGATAAGAACCATTGGATATAATTTTTTCCCAGTTTGTTTCCTTCCCTTTTAATCTTGTCTGCTTTGGTTTTGTTTGTACAAACACTTTTTTAAATTTAATATAATCAAAATTATCCATTTCGTATTCCACAATGTTCTCTAATTCTTCTTCAGCCACAAATTTTTTCATTCTACACAGATCTATGTAACGGAATATCTTTTGTTCTTCTAATTTGGTTAAAGTATTACTCTTTATATTTAAATCATAAACTCATATCTTAGTATAGGGTGTTAGGTGTGCAACAATGCTGTTTCTGCCATACAAATTTCCAATTTTCCCAACAATGGTTTGTCAAATAGTGAGTTTTTATCCCAGAAGCTGGGATCTTTTGTTTATCAAACATTCAAAATTATTGACTATTTTGTTTTGTTAACCTAACCTAAACCTAACCTAAACCACTGTTTGATTACTCTATTTCTTAGCCATTGCCAAATGGTTTTGATGACTGCTGCTTTATATTATAATTTTAGGTCTGGCCCAGCTAGGCTACCTTCATTTGCATCTTTTCATTAATTCCCTTAAAATTCTTGACCTTTTGTTCTTCCAGATAAACTTTGTTATTTTTTTTCTAGCTTTTTAAAATAGTTTCTAGGGAGTTTGATTGGTATGGTACTGAATAACTAGATTAATTTAGGTAGCATTGTCATATTATTTTAATAGCTCAACCTACCCAAAAGCAATAGATATTTTTCTAATTTATTTGCATGGAAAGTGTTTTAGTTGTATTTGTATAGTTCCCGACTTTGCCTTGGCAGGTAGACTCCCAAATATTTTACATTACCTATAGTTATTTTAAATGGATTTTCTCTTTGTATCACTTGAGGCTGGACTTTGTTGATAACATGTAAAAATCCTGATGATTTATGTGGATTTATTTTGTATTCTGCAACTTTGCTAAAGTTTTGAATTGTTTCTAGTAGGTTTTTAGTTGATTCAAACTCAAATTCAATATTAAATAACAATATTGAATAATAATGGTGATAGTAGGTAACCTTTTCCCACTTCTGATGTTACTGAGAATGGTCCTAGTTTGTCTCCATTACACAAGAGGTTTAACTCCATTTATTCATATACTCTTCAGTATTTTTAAAAATAGGATGGGTGTTGGATTTCACTAAATGCCTTTTCTGCATACATTGATGTGATCATAAGCTTTTTGTGAGTTTGGTTATTGATATAGTCAATTATGTTAATAGTTTCCCTAATATTGGACCAGCCCTGCATTCTTGGTATAAATCCTACTTGGCCATGGTGTATTATCCTGGGGATAACTTGCTACAATTTGTTTGCTAATTTTTAAAAAGATTTTTGCATCAATATTCATGAGGGAGATTAATTAGTATTTATTTTTTTTTTCTATTTTGAAAGTATTAGCACTATATCTATATTATGAAAAGAATTTGGTAGAACTCCTTCTTTTCCTATTTTTCCAAATAGTTTGAATAATATTGGAATTAATGGTTCTTAAATGTTTGGTAGAATTTACATATAAATCCATCTGGCTCTAATTCTGCTTTAGTCACAGAGCACAGTACATTCTCTGTTAAATGTACATGATGCTGGGTGGGGTTTTATGCCAGAATCTCCCATGTCACACAATCAATTTCAAAGTTCTTTTTTTTTTTTTAATAATTTTATTATATATATTTTTTATAATATTATCCCTTGTATTCCTTTTTCCAAATTATCCCCCGCCTCCCTCTACTCCCTCCCCCCCGATGACAGGCAATCCCATACATTTTACTTATGTTATAATATAACCTAGATACTATACATGTGTGTAAATACCATTTTCTTGTTGCACAATAAGCATTAGATTCCGAAGGTACATGTAACCTGTGTAGATAGACAGTAGTGCTAACAATTTACATTCATTTCCCAGTGTTTCTTCTCTGGGTGTAGCTACCTCTGTCCATCATTGATCAACTGGAAGTGAGTTGGCTCTTCTTTATGTTGAAGATTTCCATTTCCATCAGAATACATCCTCATACAGTGTTGTTGTTGAAGTGTACAGTGATCTTCTGGTTCTGCTCATTTCACTCAGCAACAGTTGATGTAAGTCTCTCCAAGTCTCTCTGTATTCCTCCTGCTGGTCATTTCTTACAGAGCAATAATATTCCATAACCTTCATATACCATAATTTACCCAACCATTCTCCAACTGATGGACATCCATTCATCTTCCAGTTTCTAGCTACAACAAAAAGAGCTGCCACAAACATTTTGGCACATACAAGTCTCTTTCTGCTCTTTAGTATTTCTTTGGGATATAAGCCCAGTAGTAGCACTGCTGGGTCAAAGGGTATGCACAGTTTGATAACTTTTTGGGCATAGTTCCAGATTACTCTCCAGAATGGCTGGATTCTTTCACAACTCCACCAACATTGTATCAGTGTCCCAGTTTTCCCACATCCTCTCCAACATTCATCATTATTTGTTCCTGTCATCTTAGCCAATCTGACAAGTGTGTAGTGGTATCTCAGAGTTGTCTTAATTTGCATTTCTCTGATCAGTAGTGATTTGGAACACTCTTTCATGTGAGTGGATATAGTTTCAATTTCTTCATCTGAGAATTGTCTGTTCATATCCTTTGACCATTTATCAATTGGAGAATGGTTCGGTTTCTTATAAATTAGGGTCAGTTCTCTATATATTTTGGAAATGAGACCTTTGTCAGAACCTTTCCTTTTAAAAATATTTTCCCAATTTGTTACTTCCCTTCTAATCTTGTTTGCATTAGTATTGTTTGTACAAAAACTTTTTAGTTTGATGTAATCGAAATCTTCTATTTTGTGATCAATAATGATCTCTAGTTCTCCTCTGGTCATAAACTCCTTCCTCCTCCACAGGTCTGAGAGATAGACTATCCTCTGTTCCTCTAATCTATTTATTATCTCCCTCTTTATGCCTAAATCATGGACCCATTTTGATATTATCTTGGTATATGGTGTTAAGTGTGGATCCATATCTAATTTCTGCCATACTAATTTCCAGTTTTCCCAACAGTTTCTTCCGAATAATGAATTTTTGTCCCTAATGTTGGTATCTTTGGGTTTGTCAGATTAGATTGCTATAGATGAACCCTTTTTTGTCCTTGGTATCTAATCTGTTCCACTGATCTACCGGTCTATTTCTTAGCCAATACCAAATGGTTTTGGTGACTGCTGCTATATAATATAGCTTTAGATCAGATACACTTAGACCACCTTCCTCTGAGTTTTTTTTCATTAGATCTTTGCAATTCTCGACCTTTTATTCTTCCATATGAATTTTGTTGTTATTTTTTCTAGGTCATTGAAATAGTTTCTTGGGAGTCTGATTGGTATAGCAGTAAATAAATAGATTAGTTTGGGGAGTATTGTCATCTTTATTATATTAACTTGGCCTATCCAAGAGCACTGAATGTCTTTCCAATTATTTAAATCTGACTTTATTTTTGTGGCAAGTGATTTGTAATTTTTCTCATATAATTCCTGACTTTTCTTTGGTAGATGGATTCCCAAATACTTTATACTCTCAACATTTGTTTGGAATGGAATTTCTCTTTGTATCTCTTGCTGTTGCATTTTGTTAGTGATATATAAAAATGCTGAGGATTTAAGTGGATTTATTTTGAATCCTGCAACTTTGCTAACATTCTGAATTGTTTCTAGTAGCTTTTTAGCAGAGTCTTTGGGGTTCTCTAAGTATACCATCATGTCATCTGCAAAAAGTGATAGTTTGATTTCCTCATTTCCTACTCTAATTCCTTGAATCTCTTTCTCGGCTCTTATTGCCGAGGCTAGCGTTTCTAGTACTATATTGAATAGTAATGGTGATATTGGGCAACCTTGTTTCACTCCTGATCTTACTGGGAAAGGTTGTAGTTTATTTCTATTGCATATTATGCTTACTGACGGTCTTAAATATATGCTCCTGATTATTCTAAGGAATAGTCCATTTATTCCTATACTCTCAAGAGTTTTTAGTAGGAATGGATATTGGATTTTGTCAAATGCTTTTTCTGCATCTATTGAGATGATCATATGGTTCTTATTAATTTGATTATTAATATGGTCAATTATATTAATAGTTTTCCTAATATTAAACCAGCCCTGCATTCCTGGTATAAATCCTACTTGATCATAGTGTATTATCCTGGAGATGATTTTCTGAAGTCTTTTTGCTAATATCTTATTTAAGATTTTAGCATCAATATTCATTAAGGAAATTGGTCTATAATTTTCTTTCTCAGTTTTTGCTCTACCTGGTTTAGGTATCAGTACCATGTCTGTGTCATAAAAGGAGTTTGGTAGGACTCCTTCATCCCCTATTTTTTCAAATAATTTATATAACATTGGGGCTAATTGTTCTTTAAATGTTTGGTAGAATTCACATGTGAATCCATCTGGTCCTGGGGATTTTTTCCAGGGGAGTTGATTAATAGCTTGTTCTATTTCTTTTTCTGAAATGGGACTATTTAAGCAATTTGTCTCCTCCTCTGTTAATCTCGGGAGCCTATATTTTTGGAGGGAGTCATCCATTTCACTTAAGTTATCAAATTTATTGGCATAAAGTTGGGCAAAGTAACTCCTTATTATTTCTCTAATTTCCTCTTCATTGGTGGAAAGATCCCCCTTTTCATTTGTAAGACTAACAATTTGATTTTCCTCTTTCTTTTTGCTGATCAGATTTACCAAAGGTTTATCTATTTTATTGGCTTTTTCATCAAACCAACTCTTGATTTTATTTATTAATTCAATAGTTTTTTTACTTTCAATATTATTGATTTCTCCTTTTAATTTTTGTATTTCAAGTTTAATTTTTGGTTGGGGGTTTTTAATTTGGTCTTTTTCTAGCCTTTTAAGTTGCAAGCCCAATTTGTTAATCTTCTCTTTCTCTATTTTGTTCAAATAAGCCTCTAAAGATATAAAATTTCCCCTTATTACTGCTTTAGCTGCATCCCACAGATTTTGGTATGATGTCTCATCATTGTCATTATCGTGGGTGAAATTATTAATTGTTTCTATAATTTGCTGTTTCACCCAGTCATTCTTTAAGATGAGATTATTCAGTTTCCAATTACTTTTTGGTCTATTTATCCCTAACTTTTTACTGAATGTAGCTTTTATTGCATTGTGGTCTGAGAAGAAGGCATTTATTATTTCTGCCTTCCTACATTTAATTTTGAGATCTTTATGTCCTAATATATGGTCAATTTTTGTATAGGATCCATGAACTGCTGAGAAGAAAGTATATTCCTTTCTATTGCCATTCAGTTTTCTCCAAAGGTCTATCATACCTAGTTTTTCTAATGTTCTATTTACTTTTTTAATTTCTTTCTTGTTTGTTTTGTGGTTTGATTTGTCTAAATCTGAGAGTGCAAGGTTGAGATCTCCCACTATTATAGTTTTACTGTCTATTTCTTCTTGCAACTCTCTTAACTTTTCCTTTAGAAAGTTAGATGTTATACCACTTAGTGCATATATATTTAGTATCGATATGGCTTCATTATTTATGCTACCTTTCAGCAGTATATAGTTTCCTTCCTTATCTCTTTTAATTAGATCATCTTCTGCTTTTGCTTGATCTGAGATAAGGATAGCTACCCCTGCTTTTTTGGCTTTACCTGAAGCATAATAGGCTCTGTTCCAACCTTTTACCTTCACTCTGTATGTATCTCCCTGCTTTAAGTGTGTTTCCTGCAGACAACATATTGTAGGGTTCTGATTTTTGATCCAATCTGCTATCCGTCTCGGTTTGATGGGATCGTTCATCCCATTCACATTTACAGTTAAAATTACTAATTCTGTATTTCCTGCCATCATATTATCCCCAGATTGTGCTTTTTCCCTTGACCCCCCGATCCCCCTCCCAGATATTTAATTTACAGACACCCCTTGTGACGCGCAACCCTCCGTTTTTTTTAGTATCCCTCCCCCCTCCCTCCAAGTCCCTTCACTTATTCTCCTTTTCCTAAAATTCTCTGAAAAACAAATATGTTAATTATTTACTCTTTGAGCCTCTCCTGATGAGAGTAAGATTCACACAATGATTCTCCCCCTTACTAAATTCCCTCAGATATGGTGTATTTTCTATGCCTCTTCCTGGGATGTAGTTTCCCTCTTTTTATCATTCCTTCCCCTTTTTCTGAAACAGCTTCCTTCCCTTTACTACACCCCCCTTTTTTTCTTTTATATCAGTACAATCAAATTATCCTTGAGTACTTTTTATATACCCACAACAGAGTTACAGTTCTCAAGGGTTCTGTGTACCTTTTTCTGTTTCTCTTCAGTCTTGTGGATGTAGATCAAATTTTTTGTTTAAGTCTGGTTTTTTTCTTAGAAACATATAGAATTCCTCTATTTCATTGAATGACCATCTTCTTCCATGGAAAAAGATGCTAAACTCAGCTGGGTAGTTCATTCTTGGTTGCAGTCCTTGATCTTTTGCCTTAGGGAATATCAGGTTCCAGGCCCTTCTATCTTTTAATGTGGAGGCAGCCAGATCTTGAGTAACCCTTATTGTGGCACTTTGGTATTTAAATTGTTTTTTTCTAGCTGCTTGCAGGATTTTCTCCTTTGTGTGGTAATTCTGCAGCTTAGCTACTATATTCCATGGTCTATTTCAGAAGGAGTTCGATGAATTCTTTCCACATCTACTTTCCCTTCTGTTTCTAGTATCTCTGGACAGTTCTCTTTGATAATTTCCTGTAAAATAGAATCTAGGCTCTTTTTTTGGTCATAGTTTTCTGGAAGTCCAATGATCCGCAGATTATCTCTCCTAGATCTATTTTCCAGGTCTATAGATTTTCCCAGTAAGTATTTGACGTTGTTCTCCAGCTTCTCATTTTTTTTTTGTTTTGTTTGACTGATTTTTGGGTTCTCTGTGAATCATTCATTTCTCTTTGTTCCATCCTGAATTTTAAGGAGTTATTTTCTTCTTTCACAGTTTCTAGTTCTTTTTGTAAATGCCCAATTTCGTTTTTAAATGAATTATTTTGCTCTATTGAATTTTTTTCCATTTCCCTAATTTTTTTTTTTGAGAATTATTTTCTTTTTCCAATTCAGAAATTCTATTTTCTTGAGACTTTTTTATCTTTTCCAATTCAGAAATCCTACTTTCCTGTGTTTTTTTAACCTTTTCTAATTCATAAATTTTGTTTCCCTGCATCTCCTGTGAATTCTTTATTTTTTCCAACTCCAATTTCAGGACGTTGTTATTCTCTATCATAGCTTCCCTTTCCTTTCCCCATTTTTCTTCAAACTCCCTTAATTTTTTAAGAGTTTCTTCTTGGAGAGAGTTATGTGATGGGGGGCAGGAATCATTCCCCTTTAGGTTGTTATCTGCTGAATCTTTCCTGTTAACTTCCTCGGGGTTGGATACCCGCTCTTTCTCTGTGTAGAAGGAATCTATAGTTTTTCTGGCTTTTTTGTTCATATTTTAAAAATCTTTTGGGGTCCGTCCCTGGGGTAGGAAATTATTTATTTACTTCTTTACCAGCTTCCTCCCAGACCGGATGGATGCAGCGGTTCTTGGGCCTGAGCTAAGATAGAGCTCTGGGATAGAGTTCCCCACCCCCTCCCTGGAAGTGCCTTAGAGGTGACTAGCACTGCTGTGCCTTGAGGGCGTTGTGTTCTAGCAGCTTCCCTGACGTTTGAGATTGAAGTAAAGAAGGCACAAAGCCCAGCCTATGCTTCCTGGTGGGGCGTGGATGTCTGCAGCAGGTGACATTTAAAGCCCCTGTGCTCAAACTGGAAGTGTCTGCCAGAAACCGTGGCCCCTAGTTTAAAGATTCCGCTTCTCTGGGACTTCCTGGAGCTGAGTTCCACACCCTTCAGCTGAGCTAGGCAGTGTGTGTTGCCTTGGGCCGTATCTGCCCACTTGTCATTCTCTTTAGCTAGTCTCAGGTGGGAGCTAGAGGCCACACCCACTGTGCCAAGATCTGCTGAGTCACCCCCTGGACCTGGGAAAATCTAATCCATCTGAGTTTTTAAAGTGTTTAGATTTCCCTTCTGAACTGCTATATTATAAGCAGAGAAGAGCTAACAGCCTGTGCCAGATTCCTTTATCTCAGTGGCTTCTCTGATCCCAGAGCCCTTCCCAGTGCAATCCGCGCAGTATGCTAGCACCCAGCCATCTGTGCTGGCCTCTCTTCTTCCTCCCCTGGGGACTGACCTTTTCTGTTGAAACTCCAGATTCTCTTCAGCTGGTAAGTCGTGCTTCCAGTCCTTATGGTATCTATCAATCCAGAGCTATTTCTGTGCCTATTTATCTAATTGGTTGTGAGGGAGTAAGACGTTCACAGAGTCGTGTGTTTCTTCTCCGCCATCTTGCCAATTTCAAAGTTCTTAAGAGAGACATTGAGAGTGTCCTTTATCACTTTTCCTGAATACCTTATGATCTCTTTTCCTGTAAGAGCTCTTTAGAAAATAGTCTTTTTGGTATGTAGACTTTGGGCTTTCAAACATGGCAGTAGAGTTTGAATGTTTGGTAGTTTAATTTGAGAAAACCTTTAAGCATCTGATATCATCTTGCCAGATGATCTTCAGAATTGTCTTAAGACAATTCAAATGTAAGTGACACAGATTTCAAACTGGCATGTATACCAGTGGGTATATTGTCTGGGTTTCACAAGTCAGCACAACAGCTCTGTAAATCTTCCCTTTGGTAGTCAATATAATACCTCTTCTGAGCCAAAATGTCCTTTGGAGCTCCCCAAATTATCCTTGGAAAGCATACTGCCAAGGTAAATGAATTTATCCACAGCATTGAAAACTTCTCTATTTGCTGAAACTGATCCATACATGGATGATGTGGCGCTAGTTGATGTAGCACCAGTGTTCATCTGCAAACAAAAAAAATCATGCATTAACACTCCCTCCACTTTAGTCTTGGCTTGTAGCCTTTTCACTTTGAAGAATTTACCATCCGTGCAATAGTTGAACTTGATGCTGTGTTCATTCTTATTGTAATCTTTTGATAACATGGTTGAAAACATGCTAAAAAGCATGAAAACAAGCCCACAGCCTTGTTTCATTCCATTGGTGACTAAGAAAGCTAAAGACTTTGTAAAGAATTGTCCAGAATTGGGACAAGCATACCATCATGAAATTGACATACTATGTTAATGAACTTCTCTGGGAAATTTTTGGCATAATTTGTCATAATAAGCTCTCTGACAATATCAGAACCCTTGGTCAGAGCTACAAATGTTGTATACAGACTTCCTGTTCCTGGAATTTTTCCTGGAGTTGTTGGATAGTGAATGCTATTATCAACTGTTCCACAACTCCTTCTGTAGTTATACTTGCTCTCAGGTAGATGATCTTGATGTAGGATCAGGCTATTAAGGAGCCATATTTTCTGGCTAGAATCTTGTTGGCAATGACTAAGAGAGAGATCCCCCTATGACTGTTTCAGGACAATCACTATTCCCTTTACTTTATAGAGATGGACAATGGAGGCATCCTTGAACTCTTGGGCATAACTTTCTTTTGATTTATAATCCCCCCCCAAAAATCAAGCAGCTTTTGTATGAGCAATAGACCCCTCCCCTTCTTGTAAATCTCAGCTGTAATAGAATCAACACCAGGTGTTGCAAATTAAGCAAAAGGAACTAATTGTATTCAAAACCTCTTCTTCAATTGGAAATTCAGCTAGGGAGAAATTTACTTCAATGTCAATTTTAATGTTAATGGCTTCAGCATTGATTAATGACATTGTATTGAAAACACTATGGAAATATTTAGTCTATCTAGAATTTTTATCATATCCATCAGCTCTGAGTGGTTGAGATATAGAATAGATTATAGGTATAACAAGCAGTAGATACAATAGATAGCAGGTACAACTGATATTTCTGTAGTCAGACATAAGCTCTTACTATCAAGTTTACATCTGTTCACTCAGGGATCTGTGGTTTCATGAGAAAATGAAATGTTTTATTATTATTTTTCAAACACCACTGTTGCTTAAAATGATTCTTCATCTCCTCTAAATATACACAAAAATATAATCATTCATTAAAAATAATAAGTATTTTAAAGTAAAATAAGTAACATATTGGCCATATCTTAAAATATATGCTTAATTTCATGACCAGAGTCTATTGCCTCTTTTCCAAGAAAAAGAAGGCAGATTTAATAATCAAATCTCACTTAATGAATGAATATTTTGCCTTCTTTCAATGTTTTTTTCCCCTTAAAGCATTATGGTCCTTGGCTAGGTTTGTTCTACGTGATTTCATACAAGTCTCAATTTCCAATGGTGCAATCATATTTCATTATGTTGAGATATCATAATTTATTGAGCTCTTCCTTAAGTGATGGTTACAAACTATACTTGTTTTCTATTGTAAAATATACTGCTATATGTAATATATGGATATATTACTGGGTATAATAGTAGATTTTGGTAACTTTTCTTGTATAATTCTACCTTATTTTACAGAATAGTTTGGCCAATGATTCTATGATTTATGTAGCTTTTCTTATAAACCTTCCAAACTACTATTTTCTTCTTTCCTTCCTTTCTTCTGACAGAAGTGAACCCTGAAATAGACTGTAAAAGTCTGGGAAAAATCATTCTTTCTGAGACAAGTCTTTTCCAAGTTAAGTAGCATCATTCCACTGGATAACTTGGTGAAATCACCCTCCACTGATCTTCTGGGAGTGGCCCGGATCCTCTAAATATCAGGTTCTGGGAAAAAGCCTTTAAAATTAATTTATTCAGTTGGAGATCTGGGCCTAATATTCTTTTGAGTGGCTTGAAACTCCTAGATAAGTATTCTCTTTTCAACTGGAAATCTAGGCCTGGGGGCATTGACAATATTGAGGAATTCTCATTCAATTTTCAATGGAAGCCCAAGCCTCAGACCCCCAATAAAAGACAATTTTGAACTTCAAATCTCTGCAGAAGTCTGAAGTAGGATTACGCTTTGCCAAGGGACCTTTCTTCTCAGCACAACTGCCTTCCAGGATTCCGGTCTATTGTGAAGATATCCTCTTCTCAGTGTTAACCTTTATTTCCCTAATAGGACCTCTTGCCACTAAAAATTGTGTCTTCATAGCAAAGCTGGTTTCTCAGTGCCAATAAAAAAATCCCTTTTGCTATTCACACTTTTCAGGTTTGCAAATTCTTTTGAGGTGGACCTGTGCACCAACCAGAGGGGATTCTCACACCTCTACGACTAGCATCATATAACTTCCTTTCTTCCTCCCTTCCTCCCTTCCTTTCTTCTTCCCTCCCTTTTTCCCTCTCTCCTTCCTTTCCTCCCTCTCTTCCCACAGGGAAGCAAATAGAGTTCCCCTGCAACCTCTTTGGATTCAGCACAAGGATACAGAGTTAAATGAGGTCTAGTAGTGGTGCAAGAGTCCCCTGTAAAGGAATTTATAGACCCTAAAACCTAAACCTAGATTGATAAAAGAGTTTTATTATGGGGTTTTGAAGTAAAGTCTAGTTAGTAAAGTTGAAGGTAGAGATAAAAGGCACTGGAACTCTCGTTCTGGGTGGAAATCCTTTGACATGCCAAGCATAAGGCTGCCAGGTTTGGGACCTCTGCTTGGCTCTTTTATAGCTAAAGGGACATGTGGGTGGAGTCCCAGGTTGGCTTCTGGCTGGGTTTCAGTAAGGGCTAGAATTTGTTAGGTGAAGGTTGGGAAACCTGAGCAGATCATTAGAATGGGGGCTGGGACAGCCCAAGTTGGCTCAGATCCTATGGGGGCTGGGAGAGCCCGGATATCTCCTATTAGAATTCAAAAGGGTGCTTTGACCAGGATTTGTGAATCAAAAGTCCTAGATTCTTCAGCTAGGAGGGGTTGGGAATCAGAAAGGAATAAATCAATCTGAAAGGACTAGTCTTAAAGGGGCCACAACCCACATCTTTTCCTCTTTCCTTCCTTCCTTTCTTCCTTCCTTCCTTCCTCTTCCTTCTTTCCTTCCTTCCTTCCTTCTTTCCTTCCTTCCTTCTTTCCTTCCTTCCTTCTTTCCTTCCTTCCTTCTTTCCTTCCTTCCTTCCTTCTTTCCTTCTTTCCTTCCTTCCTCCTTCCCTTCCTTCCTTCCTTCCTTTCCTTCCTTTCTCCCTTCCTCCCTCCCTCCCTCCCTTCCTTCCTTTCTTGCTTTCCCTTCCTTCCTCCCTTCCTTCCTCCCTTCCTCCCTCCCTTTCTTTCTTTCTTTCTTTCTTTCTTTCTTTCTTTCTTTCTTTCTTTCTTTCTTTCTTTCTTTCTTTCTTTCTTTCTTTCTTTCTTTCTTTCTTTCTTTCTTTCTTTCTTCTTTCTTTCTTTCTTTCTTTCTTTCCTTCCTTCCTTTCTTCTTTCTTTCTTTTTTTTCTTTCTTTCTTCTCATCTTTTCTAACCTTATGGGCCTGCAGTGAAACCACAGAGTTCTATTAATTTACATTCCTTACTATTAGTGAACTTTTTAAATGTAAGAAATACAAATACAGAACTTCAGGGGGGGAATCCAAAATAGAAACCACATGTATTACAAATGTAGAAGTAGTGTTTTCACAATATATAAGACACATTATTAAGGGCAACCAGTGCAAAAATAAATCCACTAAAATCATAGAATTCTAACAATTAATGAAAACCTTCATTACTTCCAGAAGAGAAAATATGGAGACATAATCATGAAGTAGATGACTTATATTGTAAATGTTATTTCTCTGCAGTTATGATCTCACATAGACTAAGACTCATATTGTGGGAAGTATTCTCTAGTAAATATTACTGATTTATTTCATCTGGCTCACTGTGATACCTATCAGATCAAAGATTTGGAAATTCTGAAGAGAATTTAGATTTAGAAATTCAGATATTAGTAAACATGTACTAGGCTTTCTTCTATTTGAGGACTTAAGCCAAATGACAAAGAATTTCAATGATTCATTAATTCGGTAAACTTTCCTAAGCAGAGCACAACTTGATCTAGAAGTTTTCCTTCCTCAAGCTTAAGTCAGTCAATTACTATGAATACCTGGAAAGACTATGAGTGACTAAGATAACCTCAGGAAAGTTCACAATCCCATTGTTCTCAAGTGAGGTCTATTGTTGAATTTTTAACTATTTTGAAAATAAGTACAAATGAAATGAGAGCCTCCTTTTGGTTTGTTACTAATCTTCTATTCCAACTGCCATACCTAACTTTTTTTTTCCCTGAGGCAATTAGGGTTAAGTGATTTGCCCAGAGTCACACAGCTAGGAATTGTTAAGTGTCTGAGACCAAATTTGAACTCAGGTCCTCCTGACTTTAGAGTTGGTACTCTATGCATTGTACTACCTATACCTAATTTCTCTACTTTTATCTGTTGCTTCCCTAATATATTTCAATATTCAACTTTTCTATTTTTAAATTGGTACTAAATAGTTTAGCTGATTCCTGCTTTATAATCAAATGTTATAATTAAGTTTTTGCCACAATACAACTTCTCCCACTGAAAGCAAACACGACTCAGTATAGGAAGTCACCTTGATGCTAAAGGTTTTCCATTAATTTGGGGGTTTTTGAAATAAAAAATTAAATGTTTAACTGAGGGAACAGAATTTTACAAGCCTGTTTCATTTTCCATTAATGCATCTATCCATTATTATGGAATTACAAGTGGCTCTGCTTTATTTTCAGTAAGGTTCATTGAAAGCTAAATTAGCACCCTTTACAACAGAGAAATACTGTATCACACATATCACTTCTATCTGGAGCAAAATTAAGAAGAAAAATGTTAGATATAAAGATTTGGAGGCAGTCAGAATATATCAATTATTTATATTAGCATTCATTATCTTACTAAAAGGCAGAGTAGAAACTTTAGGGAATTTTAAGGTTCATGTAATTTTCCCCTAATTATTCTAATTCATTGTAATTAAGATAGCAAAAAAAAATCTGAGAGAAAGTAATAATGTCTCCCTAAATATCAACTGACAGTAAAAAGGCTTTTCTGTATTGACAATTTTATTTACTATTACATTGCCTGGTGAGAAAAAGACCACTGACTTTTAGAACTTTTTTTTATTATAATAAATGCAAATACAGAACTTTGAGGGGAAAAAAAACAAAATAATAAAAGCCACATGTACAATAAATACAGAAGCAATGTTTCCACAAAACGTAAGACAAATTATTGATGGCAACCAATGTCAAATCTATTAAAATAATAATATGGAGTAACTTTCACAACTTCCAAAAGAAAATATTGAGACAATCTTGAGGTAGATGATTTGCAAATGTTACCTTTGTGCCAACCATAATGGGATCTCACATTGGACTTAGGATCATATTGTGGAAGGTATTCTCTGGTCAATAATACTGATTTATTTCATCTGGTTCATTCTTGGAATTTCTGAAGATCTAGAAATTAGGACATTAGTAAATAACAGCATAGGATTAATAAAAATATTTATTTGGAGTGGAACTAGAAACATTAAAAGGTATTATCTAAAGAAGCAGGAGAACTTTCTAACAAGGGCAGGGATCCTCAAGTGTCCTGTTGTCAGCTTCAGATATAGATATGTGATTGATTCAGCCTAGGCTGACATTCATAGCTATTGACAAACATTTGGAATACAGAAAGTCAAGCTGTGCTGCTTGGGAAAGCTCTCTAGTTTCTTGAAAGGAATAATTACTGTTCATATAGAGCTAAGATCAGGTCAATGGAACAAATTATTTTGTTAAATTGTCTTCTTCTCTATCCATAGAACCAAGCTATGCTTTCAGAGAAACCACACAACTTTCCTCACTCTGCAGATTTTCTTTCTGGATTCATAATCTAAGGATATTTATAAAGATCTCACATCCTCTTTTAAGACTTATATATATCTTACAAAGCTTATGGAAAAGAATATTATTTTTTCCTCCTTTCCTTTCCTTCCTTTTCTTTTTCCTCCTCCTCCTCTCCTCTCCCTTAATATTTCAATAAACATTGCAAACAATTTTTATTTGATAGCCCCCAAATTTTTTTAAACAACACTGAAATGGCAAAGACAAAATTAAATAGAGATATCTAAATTCTCAAATCCTGCTCTAGCAATTGATAAAGGAATATAAAACATTGGAAAATGAAGGTATAGGTTGAAAAACTGAAGATCTGGATGAAGAGATGAAAGGATTACTATCTCAATGAATGAAATGAATTGTGAAAGCTGTCTCACAAGATGGAGACAGTGTTCTAAAGACTGAGTGAAGGTCGGCTGGGTGCCAGGGTCAGGTTTCTTTCTCCAGAAATCACATGGTTTAGAAGGAGTGGGCCTTTATTTTGTGAGACTAAGTTGGGGTCACCTAGGCACTGAAACTTTCATAGAAGGCAATATAGTAATCTTAAAGATGTGGTTAGTTGAAAGTTGTTCCTCATTTATGACTTAGAATGTGAGGTCATTTGTCCTGGCTAATAATAAGGGAAAAGATCCAACCTATATGGAATGTTAGCCTAGATCCCTATTCTTGTCTGTTAACTGGGCCCTGCCTCTCCTTGCCTAACTGCTTGTGGGGAAGGAGACACTCTTTCTCCAGGGATTGTAATAAATTCCTTTCTGCTTTTGCCTTAAAAAATATCCTTAATTTATTTGATTTATTTGAGCCAGTGGTCTTGTCCCACATATCATCTTCCTAATTTGTGTCTGGAGTCAATAATGCTGGCCAAATTCAGGTTAGAATTCATTTCCTGAGACATTTCTCTGCTTCCTGATTTTGACCATTGTCCTTTCAATTCACAATGCATTCAGCCTTCCTGCTGACTTGATAGAGTGATTTCCCTACAGCATGATTTCTTCCTTCTTTCCTGATATCTATTAATGCCTCAAATCAAGACCAAGGAACTTGGGGAATACCATTAAAGGGAGATTCTATTAAAAGTGATTAGTGAAAAGTCTTGGGTGACTCTCCAACTTACCTTCAATTTCTTTGAACCTTTTTGTGACATAATAGTTTTTATGGTCATCATTCTGAGCAAGAAGCCTGCACTAAAAAGCTCTTTATATGGGGCCCAAAGTGTTAAGTGGGAACTGGAAGACATTGAATGAGAAGAACTTTGGTATACTTAGTGCCCCACCAGCAAATGATTATGGACTTTTTTTTGACTCATTAGCAAAATCCAAGCTCCCAAAGTAGGCTAAAATAGGGCTGTGATTATCCAGAGGATAGTCTAATACTTGTCTAGAAGCTTGGTTAATTTTCTATTACTATGGGGGTTACCCTACAGAAATTAATTTTCTTTCTTCCTCTTTTGTTGTTCTTTTACTTTGAATCATATCTTGTTATTTTTGAGGCAGGGATGGAGAGAACTGGATTGAAATTTTTAATCTATCATCTTGCTATAACATTTAATATTCCTAATGCAACTTCATTGCATTGCTCTTGAAATCCTTTGATTTTTAATTTTTGCCTATTAACTCAAATAAAGATAGTGTTTTGAACAAAGCAAGTATCTAATATATATTTGTTAAGTGAATGTATGAATTAGTTTAAGTTTCATTAGACAAAAACTCTTACTGAAGACCAGTGAAAGAGAAAAACAATCATTAGTGATTGAGTAGTCAACATGAAGTTTTAAGTTTGTGCTTAGATCCGTAAGTGTGCAAAGTTCTTCATTGTGAGTGGAAGAGCTTTCATATTTCTTATTAGCCCATTTTAAGGGCCTCTGCCAAATCCAATAAGCCTGGAGGATTATTATAACATTATTAGATTATTTTTTTTAATTTTAATTTTATTTTATAATTATAACATTTTTTTGACAATACATATGCATGGGTAATTTTTTACAACATTATCCCTTGCACTTACTTCTATTCAGATTTTTTCCCTTCCTCCCCCAACCCCCTCCCCCAGATGGCAAGCAGTCTTATATATGTTAAATATATTACAGTATATTCTAGATACAATATATGTGTGTAGAACCGAATTTTTTGTTGCACAGGAAGAATTGGATTCAGAAGGTAAAAATAACAGTTTGCATTCATTTCCCAGTGTTCCTTTTCTGGATGTAGCTGGTTCTGTCCATCATTAATCAATTGGAATTGGATTAGCTCTTCTCTATGTTGAAGAAATCCACTTCCATCAGCATACATCCTCATACAGTATCATTGTTGAAGTGTATAATGATCTTCTGGTTCTGCTCGTTTCACTCAGCATCAGTTGATGTAAGTCTCTCCAAGCCTCTCTGTATTTCTCCTGTTGGTCATTTCTTATAGAACAATAACATTCCATAACATTCATATACCATAGTTTACCCAACCATTCTCCAGTTGATGGACATCCATTCATCTTCCAGCTTCTAGCCACTATGAAAAGGGCTGCCACAAACATTTTGGCACATACAGGACCCTTTCCCTTCTTTAGTAGTTCCTTGGGGTATAAGCCCAGTAGTAGTATGGCTGGGTCAAAGGGTATGCACATTTTGATAACTTTTTGGGCATAATTCCAGATTGCTCTCCAGAATGGTTGGATTCTTTCACAACTCCACCAACAATGCATCAGTATCCCAGTTTTCCCACAGCCCCTCCAACATTCATCGTTATTTGTTCCTGTCATCTTAGCCAATCTGACAGGTGTGTAATGATACCTCAGAGTTGTCTTAATTTGCATTTCTCTGATCAATAGTGATTTGGAACACTCTTTCATATGAGTGGAAATAGTTTTAATTTCATCATCTGAAAATTGTCTGTTCATATCCTTTGATCATTTATCAATTGGAGAATGGCTTGATTTCTTATAAATTAAAGTCAATTCTCTGTATATTTTGGAGATGAGGCCTTTATCAGAACCTTTAACTGTAAAATTTTTTTCCCAATTTGTTACTTCCCTTCTAATCTTGTTTGCATTAGTTTTGTTTGTGCAGAAACTTTTTAATTTGGTGTAATCAAAATGTTCTATTTTGTGATCAATAATGGTCTCTAGTTCTCCCTTGGACACAAATTCCTTCCTCCTCCACAAGTCTGAGAGGTAAACCATCCCATGTTCCTCCAATTTATTTATGATTTCGTTCTTTATGCCTAAATCTTGGACCCATTTTGATCTAATCTTAGTATGTGGTGTTAAATGTGGGTCCATGCCTAGTTTCTGCCATACTAATTTCCAGTTTTCCCATCAGTTTTTGTCAAATAATGAATTCTTATCCCAAAATTTGTGATCTTTGTGTTTGTCAAAGATTAGATTGCTATTTTTATTCACTATCTTGCCCTGTGAACCTAACCTATGCCACTGATCAACTAGTCTATTTCTTAGCCAATACCAAATGGTTTTGGTGACTGTTGCTTTAAAATATAGCTTTAAATCAGGTACACTTAGACCACCTTCCTCTGACTTTTTTTTCATTAGTTCCCTTGCAATTCTCGACCTTTTATTCTTCCATATGAATTTTGTTGTTATTTTTTTCTAGGTCATTAAAATAGTTTCATGGGAGTCTGATTGGTATAGCACTAAATAAATAGATTAGTTTGGGGAGTATTGTCATCTTTATTATATTCGCTCGGCCTATCCAAGAACACTGAATGTCTTTCCAATTATTTAAATCTGACCTTATTTTTGTGGCAAGTGTTTTGTAATTTTGCTCATATAATTCCTGACTCTCCTTTGGTAGATATATTCCCAAATATTTTATATTATCGACTGTTATTTTGAATGGAATTGCTCTTTGTATCTCTTGCTGTTGGATTGTGTTGGTAATGTATAAAAATCCTGAGGATTTATGTGGATTTATTTTGTATCCTGCGACTTTGCTAAAATTCTGAATTATTTCTAATAGCTTTTTAGCAGAGTCTCTGGGGTTCTCTAAGTATACCATCATGTCATCTGCGAAAAGTGACAATTTGATTTCTTCATTTCCTACTCTAATTCCTTGGATCTCTTTCTCGGCTCTTATTGCCAAGGTTAGAGTTTCTAGTACTATATTGAATAGTAATGGTGATAGTGGGCAACCTTGTTTCACTCCTGATCTTACAGGGAAAGGTTCTAGTTTATCACCATTACATATGATGTTTACTGAAGGTTTTAAATATATGCTCCTTATTATTTTAAGGAATAGTCCATTTATTCCTATACTCTCAAGCGTTTTTAGTAGGAATGGATGTTGGATTTTATCAAATGCCTTTTCTGCATCTATTGAGATGATCATATGGTTTTTATTAATTTGATTATTAATATGGTCAATTATACTAATAGTTTTCCTAATATTAAACCAGCCCTGCATTCCTGGTATAAATCCTACTTGATCATAGTGTATTATCCTGGGGATGATTTTCTGAAGTCTATTTGCTAATATCTTATTTAAGATTTTAGCATCAATATTCATTAAGGAAATTGGTCTATAGTTTTCTTTCTCAGTTTTCGATCTACCTGGTTTAGGTATCAGTACCATGTCTGTGTCATTGAAAGAATTTGGTAGGACTCCTTCATTCCCTATTTTTTCAAATAGTTTACATAGCATTGGAGTTAGTTGTTCTTTAAATGTTTGGTAGAATTCACCTGTAAATCCATCTGGCCCTGGGGACTTTTTCTTAGGAAGTTGGTTAATAGCTTGGTCTATTTCTTTTTCTGAGATGGGACTATTTAGACTACTTACTTCTTCCTCTGTTAATCTGGGCAAGCTATATTTTTGAAGGTATTCTTCCATTTCATTTAAGTTATCGAATTTATCAGCATAAAGTTGAGCAAAGTAGCTCCTAACTATTGTTCTAATTTCCTATTCATTAGTGGTGAGTTCACCCTTTTCATTTTCAAGACTATCAATTTGCTTTTTCTCTTTCCTTTTTTTAATCAGGTTTACTAAGGGTTTGTCTATTTTGTTGGTTTTTTCATAAAACCAACTCTTAGTTTTATTAATTAACTCAATAGTTTTTTTACTTTCAATTTTATTAATCACACCTTTTATTTTTTGAATTTCAAGTTTTGTGTTTGTCTGGGGGTTTTTAATTTGTTCCTTTTCTAGCAATTTTAATTGTAAGCCCAATTCGTTGGCCCTCTCTTTCTCTATTTTATGCAAGTAGGCCTGTAGAGATATAAAACTTCCCCTTATTACTGCTTTGGCTGTATCCCACACATTTTGGTATGATGTCTCATTATTGTCATTTTCTTGGGTGAAGTTATTAATTATGTCTATGATTTGCTGTTTTACCCAATTATTCTTTAGCATAAGATTATTTAGTTTCCAATTATTTTTTGGTCTATTTTCCCCTGGCTTTTTATTAAATGTTATTTTGATTGCATTATGGTCTGAAAAGGATGCATTTACTATTTCTGCCTTACTGCATTTGATTTTGAGGTTTTTATGCCCTAGTATATGATCAATTTTTGTATAGGTTCCATGAACTGCTGAGAAGAAAGTGTATTCCTTTCTGTCTCCATTTAGCTTTCGCCAAAGATCTATCATATCAAACTTTTCTAGTATTCTATTTACCTCTTTGACTTCTTTCTTATTTATTTTGTGGTTTGATTTATCTATTTCTGAGAGTGCAAGGTTGAGATCTCCCGCTATTATAGTTTTGCTATCTATTTCCTCTTGCAGCTCTCTTAATTTCTCTTTTAAGAATTTAGATGCTGCACCACTTGGTGCATACATGTTTAATGTTGATACTGCTTCACTATTGATGCTGCCCTTTAGCAGGATATAATGACCTTCCTTATCTCTTTTAATTAGATCAATTTTTGTTTTTGCTTGATCTGAGATGAGGATGGCTACTCCTGCTTTTTTGGTTTTGCCTGAAGCATAATAGATTCTACTCCACCCTTTTACTTTTAGTTTGAATGTCTCATCCTGTTTCAGGTGTGTTTCCTGTAAACAACATAATCCAGTCTGCTAACTGCTTCCTCTTTATGAGGCAGTTTGCCCCATTCACATTTATGGTTAGAAGGACTAATTCTATATTGCTTGCCATCCTATTAACCCCTGCTTATGCTTTTCCCCTTTCTTTCCCTTTTACCCTCCTACCCAGTATTAAACTGGTGAACACCACTTGCTTTTCACAGCCCTCCCTTTTTAGGAACCCTCCCCCTCCTTAAAGATCCTCCCCTTATTTTACCCCTTTTCCTCAAAATTACTGTATTCCCTTCCCTTTAGCTTACTCCTTCCCTTTCACTTTTCAATGAAGTGGAAGAAGTTTCACCATAAATCGAATATGTCTATTGATACACACTATGTTCATCTCCCTCCTTTCTTTCTCTCAGATATAATAGGTTACCTTTGCCTCTTCATGAGATGTAGTACCACCACTTTACACTTTTTTATGATATAATCTCCTTTCCACCTCTAGTTTCTAAGACAAATTGTACATATGTTCTTTACATATTTTTTTGACAGAAGTATAGTTCTCAAGATTTCTTTTTACCTTTTTAGAAATCTCTTGAGTTCTGTATTTGAAGATCAAACCTTTTGTGTAAGTCTGGTTTTTTCATCAAAAATAGATGGAATTCATTTATTTCGTTAAATGTCCATCTTCTTCCCTGGAAAACGATGCTCATTCTTGCTGGGTAAGTTATTCTTGGCTGCATACCAAGTTCCTTAGCCTTTCGGAATATCATGTTCCAGGCCCTGCGTTCTTTTAATGTGGACGCTGCTAGATCCTGGGTTATCCTTATTGTGGATCCTCCATATCTGAATTGTTTTTTTCTAGCAGCTTCCAATATCTTTTCCTTTGTCTGATGGTTCTTGAACTTGGCCACTATATTTCTTGGCGTTTTGATTTTAGGATCCCTTTCAGTAGGTGATCGATGAATTTTTTCAATGTCTATTTTACCCTCTGTTTCCAAAACATCTGGGCAGTTCTCTTTGATAATTTCCTCGAAAATGGTGTCCAAGCTCTTTTTTTCCTCCCATTTTTCAGGGAGTCCGATTATTCTCAAATTGTCTCTCCTGGATCTGTTTTCCAGGTCTGTTGTCTTTCTGGTAAGGTACTTGACAGTCTTTTCAATTGTTTCATTTCTCTGGTTTTGCTTGACTCCCTCTTGGTTTCTCCTTGAGTCATTCATTTCTACTTGCTCCAGTCTAAATTTCAATGATGTATTTTCTTCACTCACTTTTTTTATATCTCTTTGTAATTGTCCAATTGAGTTTTTATCTTCTATGGAATTTTTTTTCCATTTTATCCATTTTATTTTTTAGAGAGCTGATTTCTTTTTCCAGCTCACTAATCCTGTTTTCCTTGGAGTTGGTTACCTTTTCCAGCTCACTAATCCTGTTTTCCTTGGAGTTGTTTACCTTTTCCAGCTCACTAATCTTGTTTCTCAATGATTTGATTTCTTTATCCACTCTGTCTTTGAATGCATGGGATGACTTCTCCAGGCTCTCTTGCCAAGCTTCCCTTTCCTTTTCCCATTTCTCTTCCAGCTCTCTTGTGAGAGCCTTTTTGATTTCCTCTATGAGGTTCTTTTGTATTGAGGAGCAGCTTATATCCCTCCCAGGGGATACATCTGGGGACAGTCTGTTCCTAGTCTCCTCAGCATTTGAAGTCTGCTCCCTCTCCACACAGAAGCTGTCAATGGTTAGAGCCCTTTTGAATTTTTTGTTCATTTTGTCAGAGCAGGAATCAAAGAAAACAAACTGACAAGAGAAACAATTGGTCTGTTTTGTGGGGGATGGGGCTGGATGGTATCAATGGGCTTCCTCTACAGACTGGGGGCAGGGCAGCAGAGAGGCACTAACAGAACAGTGATGACTGTACTGAGTCAGCGCTCTGAGGCTCCGAGAACACACCGAGTCAGTCCAGGTGTGGGTTGGGGGTGGCCGGGCTCTGAGAGACGCTGGCTTTCTGGGGTTTTAATCTTCACCTCCGGTGTTTACACCCTCTCCACCACTCCTGGCTTGCTGCCAAGACGGAGCATCCACACTGGGGCAAAAAGATGGAGCATCCACACTAGGGCAAAAGCCCTTTCACAGAAACGGCAGAGATCACACCCCTCCCCCTCTGGTCTGAGCTGTGTGAGCTGCCTGTCTTGCTCTGGCTGTCTGCCCTCAGTCTGCGCCCAGTCTGATTGACCCTCCCCCGAGCAAACACAGACCTTTTCTGGCGACTTTCAAGGATGTCTTCTCTTGGTGATTATTTGTGGATTTCTTTCTGGGTCAAGCATTAAGTCAGAGGCTTGTCATGAAGTAAGTTCTGAGAGAAAACGAGGAGCTCAAGCAGCTGTCTGCCTCCACGCCGCCATCTTGGCCGGAAGTCCCCCTAGATTATTTTAATAACTTTATTCAGTCCACTTTCAAGGAAAAAATGATGATGATGATGATGATGATGATGATGATATACTCAAAGAAAGAAAGATGTTGACTTGAGAGAACATTTCTGTACATTTGAACTTTCTGTTAACCTCATGAACTATTTTCATCCACTCATACCTATGTGAATATGATAACTCACTAGAAATTAGAATAGTCTTAAATTCACATTTTCTTTTAGAAATTCAAAGAATAAAAATTCGATGTTTTCAGCTGAACAATATTTTTCCCTAACTTATGCAATAGGCAGACATTATCTGAAGTAAGCAAATTCTTCTGAATGAGTTTTAAAGAGTTCCTCACACATATATAGCACATTAAAAGAAATATCAGATTTGTGTGTTTCAAAATATTTCTAGAATCTGGTGGGAAAGCACTAGGTTCATGATACTAAAGAGAGGTTATAAACTATTCTAGATATTTTCTATTTGAAGGGAAATGCATGTATTATTACATTCCAAGGAAAATAAATCTTCTTATTGCCTTCACTTACACTCAGCAATATGAAAAGCTTGTGGTGAAAGAATTCATATTTATATGTCACAAAATAACTAGGCATTGATCCACACTTAACACTGTACACCAAGATCAGGTCAAAATGGGTTCATGACCTACGAATAAAGAATGAGATTATAAATAAACTAGAAGAACATGGCATAGTTTACCTCTCAGGCCTGTGGAAGAGGAATGAATTCATGACCAAAGAAGAACTAGAGATCATTATTGATCACAAAATAAAAAGCTTTGATTATATCAAATTGAAAAGTTTGTGTACAAACAAAATCAATACAGATAAGATTAGAAGGGAAACAATAAACTGGGAAAACATTTTTACAGTGAAATGTTCAGATAAAGGCTTCATTTCCAAAATATATAGAGAATTGACTCTAATATATAAGAAATCAAGCCAATCTCCAATTGATAAATGGTCAAAGTATATGAACAGACAATTCTCAGATGAAGAAATTGAAACTATTTCTAGTCATATGAAAAGATGCTCCAAATCATTAATAATCAGAGAAATGCAAATTAAGACAACTCTGAGATACCACTACACACCTGTCAGATTGGCTAGAATGACAGGGAAAGGTAATGCAGAATGTTGGAGGAAATGTGGGAAAACAGGGACACTGATACATTGTTGGTGGAACTGTGAATACATCCAGCCATTCTGGAGAGCAATTTGGAACTATGCTCAAAAAGTTATCAAACTGTGCATACCCTTTGATCCAGCAGCGTTACTACTGGGTTTGTATCCCAAAGAGATCTTAAAGAAGGGAAAGGGATCTGTATGTGCAAGAATGTTTGTGGCAGCCCTCTTTATGGTGGCCAAAAACTGAAAACTATGTGGATGCCCATCAATTGGAGATTGGCTGAATAAATAGTGGTATATGAATATTATGGAATATTATTGTTCTGTAAGAAATGACGAACAGGATGATATCAGAAAGGCCTGGAGAGACTTACATGAACTGATGCTGAGTGAAATGAGCAGGACCAGGAGATCATTATATACTTCAACAACAATACTGTATGATGATCAATTCTGATGGACGTGGCCCTCTCCAACAATGAGATGAACGAAATTAGTTCCAATAGAGCAGTAATGAACTGAACCAGCTACACTCAGCAAAAGAACTCTGGGAGATGACTATGAACCACTACATAGAATTTCCAGTCCCTGTAATTTTGTCTGCCTGCATTTTGGATTTCTTTCACAGGCTAAATGTACACTATTTCCAAGTCCAATTCTTTTTGTTCAGCAAAACAAGTGTTTGGTCATGTATACATATATTGTATTTAATTTATAGTCTAACATATTTAACATGTAGTGGTCGATCGGGGGGGAGGGGAAAATTGGAACAAATGGTTTGGCAATTGTCAATGTTGTAAAATTACCCATGCAAATATCTGGTAAATAAAAACTATTATAAAAAAATTATATTGTCTTCTGAATAATTAAACTCCTTACCCTGGCATTCAAGGCTTTATAATTTTATTTTTCCTTGATGCAGTTATGATAATATTATTCCCTGAGCAAAACTAATCAATTATATTGCCTTTTGGATAATTTAACTCCTTACCCAGGCATTCAAGGTCTGTGACAAATATATTTTCTTTTTAATCTAATCTTATACTACTCTATTTCATGAATTTCATAATCCAACGTACCCCATACTTTGTCAACTGTGCCTTTATTCACATTAGAATTTCAAGGTTTCTAAAAATAAATGAATTTGGCTATTTGGGAGATATGAGCAAAGAAAAAAAGAAGATTGAGATAGAGAATTATTGAATAATATAAAAGGAATGGGGTTACAGAAAAGTTGTAAAAATTCTATCATGACTTTTGCAAGGAGGAAAAAAATACAACAAACTTAGAATAATCAAAGTTTACTTTATGTTTTGCTATACAAAAAAATTTTAAAGGAAACATGAAATGTTACTTGCAAATCATGCATAGGACAAATTCAAATGTAGAGTTAAAAATATTCTAAATTTGGTGTAAGAAGCCTAAGGTTAAATTTGTGTTCTGCCCCTTATTACCTGTGTGAAATGGTAAGTCACAACTCCTCCCTCTGTTAACTCTCCATCTATAATTGGAAGAAGTTGAAATAAAAAGTAAGTCTAAAGTTCCTTAAAGCTCTAAATATATGATTTTATGCTTAAGTTTTAAGTTAGGTAACTAACAGTATTGCAAGAAGGGAAAGAAGCCAAAATGGCAGATTAGAGGCAACCCAGCCAAGCTTTTTCAACATTCCCCTCTAAACAACTTTAAAATAATGTCTCAAATCATAATTTGGCATGACTGAGCCAATAAAAGGTCAGGATAAGACAATTTTTCAGAATAAGAAAGTTTAGACAGTCACTGAAGAAGTGCCAAAATGAAAGTCTATCTGGAACCTTTACATATAAGGACAACAGTTGTTGTAGTAACACCAGCAGTTTTGGAGAACTCTTAGCCAAGAAGTGATAAAGAAGTCAGAAAATTGGTCAAAAAAAAATTACAGGGGACCTATAGGGATAGGCATTTGTTGGAATTGAGTAAAACTTGAACTGACCGGAATCTCTTTCCCAGTGAAGTTCTGGATCACAATTCCAGAGGAGGTTCACTAATGATCTTTTGTTTGCATTTCTTAGGCAAAGAGGAGTGCTAACACTTGTGAATGCAAGGGACCAGGAACACATTCTGGATAAAAAACAAGGCATAGATCAGTAGAGCATTGAATATGCCCTATCTAAGATCACAAGACCTTGAAGAACTCCCCTTTCCCACCCCCCCCCCCAGATTAAGTCTAAAAATAGCACCATGAAAAAATCTAAAGTTTAGGAGTGTCTGAGTGTCTCCTTACCCCTAAGTAAACAGAGTCCAATTTGTTAAAGTTTAGAGTCAAATAATAGAATGGAAAAATTAATGAGAAACAACAAAAACAAAAGAATTTGATCATAAAAGTTATTTTAGTGTTAGGGAAGATCAAGACAAAAATCCAAAAGACAACATAAAAACAGTTACAAACAAAGCTTTAAAAATGCCTACTGGACTCAAGCCCATAAGAATTCCTAGGAGGATTAAAGAAAGAAAATAAGAACAGTAGAGGAAAAATTGAGTGGGGGGGGGGATTTGAGTGATGCAAGAAAATTATAAAAAGACAAATAAAAGCATGGTAAAAGAGACAAAAGTTCACTGAAGAAAAGAACTTACAAAGTACAACAGTTCTATACCCAAAAGAGGTCAAAGAAAAAAATCAAAGGATTTATATGTACAAAAATAATTATAGTAGCCCTTGTGAAGTGTCAAAGAATTGGAAATTGAGGAGATACTCACCAATTGAGCAACAGCCAGATTTATGATTGTAATAGAGTATATGAGGGAGGTGACTTAAGAAAAACATGGCAAGACCTATATGAACTGAAGCAAAGTGAAATCAAAAGAATCAGGAGACTGCTATGCATAGTAACAACAACGTGGTAAATGATCATCAACTGTGAATACTTAACTAATCTAATCAATATAATGATCCAAGACAATCTAAAGGATTCATGCTGAAAAAATGCTTATCCACCTCCAGAGAGAAAATTGATTAAGTCTAAATGTAAAGTGAACCATAATTTTCTCGTTGTTTTTTTCTTGCTGTTATTTTTTGTAATATAGCTAATATGGAAATGTTTTGCATGATTTTACATGCATAATTGATATCACATTGCTTGTCTTCTTAGCATGAAGAAAGGGGTGGGATGGAGAGAGAATTTAATTCAAAATTTAAAAAGAAAAAAAAATTTAAATGTTAAAAATAAATAATAAATTTAAAAATTAATAAAATAACATAATTTCAAAAAATAAAGAAGGAAATTAAGAAATAATTTCCAGATCATGTGATTAAAAATACAAAGGATGACATTTTCTTTGATCTTCTTTGCCTCTTAAACTTTTCCAAGAGAAAAATTGTGCACCAAAGATTAAAAAAAAAATTAACAACAGAAGCCTTCAACTCTCTCCATAATTTAGGATACACTGAATACAAATGGGAAATACAAAACAAACAAATGAACTCATTTCTATGTGAAGCTACCCATACCCACTCTCCATGATGCAGTAATAAGCTAGAAAATAACATCTGACCCCACCTCTCACTTTCCAGTAGCCAGATCCTATGTCAAAGCTAAGGACAGGAAAGATAGCCAGTGCCTCTGCATCACACCAGATTATAGACATTTCCTCAGGCCACAAAACCAACATCATATTTAACAACTCTCTAAGCAGCATAAGATCTCTGCAGGAAAGTTGGCAACAAAAGAAAAAGGGCAGGATATGTATGAGTTTGGGATTAAAATAGAGCTCAAAAATCACATTCTATTCACTCCCTTCTTCCAAAGCCTCAGAAACTCAAACTATAATAAAAACTGTAGCACCAGCATGACAATTCTCTGAACAGCTGGGAATTGTCCAGAGAATGAAAAGGACAGTGTAGTAGGACAGGATCCATTATGTATGTGGGGCTGTGCAGTATCTCACTAAGTCTGAGGAAATGTACCCACATCCAGCTAGGGCCTGTGCTGTCCACTCAGATGCCACTTGGGGCAGAGAAAAAGTCTGCTGTGCCATAAATTGTCCATCATGGGAGGAAGCTGAGACGATTCTCCCATCTAAGGAAACTACCATCAAAAAGGAGAAAATCAGAGGCTCAGAAAATGACTAATAAGGGAAAATAATGGAAAAAAAAGGCTGAAATTACCAAAGATCTCAGGAAGAAGACTTTGAACATAAGACAACAAATCAATGGGGAAAAATCAAGAGCAGGAAGATTCAGAAATTCTCTAGGTTTACAAAGGGATTTCAGAAATGTATGAATAAATACTGCAAAACAAAGGAAAAATGATTCAACACTCCATGAGACAGAACATCCTGAGGAATTTGAGGAGAATATAGAACCACAATATGTGGTTACTGAATGGAGAATTATGAAGGCAGCATATATGGCCTGCACAGCAAAATTAATTGCTGGAACAGTAATCTGCAATGTCAAATCTCTCTAAAAAGCCAAAAAAAAGAGAGAATGATGTAGTAGGGATGTAAATACATAGTAGTGAAGGACAATCCATAAAGAGAGAAGCAATAAGCAATAACATTAAAAGAAAATAACCTTAGTAGACAAAAACATACTGATCTCAAAGACAGGATGTGTAGAGTCAACCTAAAGATTATAGGTCTCCCAGAAGAATATAACAGGACAAAATAATTAACAAATAATGTAATAAAGAATATAAGAGAATTATCCAAAATATGTGAACATAGAAAATGAAATATTAATTTAAAGAAATCACAGATCACAGAGTTCTATATAGAAAAAAGGCCTCAAACTGAAGACACACAAGTTAAATTTAACAATTCATTTCAGAAACAACTTTTACAAGTGATTAGAAGAAAGATCTTAAAATATAAAGGAAATGAAATTCAAATAAGACAAAGCTGTTTGATGTCCACCAGAAATGGAGAAAGGAATGGAATAATGTGTTGCAAAGAATAGGGGAGTTAAGGATGTAGGTCAGGATGACATAATCTGAATGTTTGAGCTGAAAATGAATGAAAAAGATGGACATTCAATAATGGAAAAAATGTCAAACCATTTTAGAAATAAAACAAGATTTAGAAATTATTTCCTTCTCAAAGCAGAAATGCAGGAGGAGCAAATGCAGAAAAAAAGACAGCAAAACCAATAGAGTAGCAACAGAAAGATAAGTAAGATAGCTGAGAGGATTAAAAAACAGACTCTTATAGTATCTTCCTTGAAAGAAACACATTTAAAACAGATAGACACAGGGAGTAAAAGAAAAGGGCTGGAGCAGAATTTATTATGATTCAACCAAAGGGAGGAAAAAAAAGAGGCAGCAATCATGATCTAAGAGAAAGTAAAAGAACAAAAAGGTACAATTAAAAGAGATAAAGAAGAAAGCTACATTTTCCTAAAAGGTACATAGATAATAAAAGAATAGCAATATTAAACCAATATACACCAAATAGTATGATATCCAAATCTTAACAAAGTTAAAAAAGTTACAGGAGAAAATAATTAATGAAACTATCAGAGGACCTTAAAATTCCCAGTCAGTATTAGATTATTATATATTTTTTATTAAAGCTTTTTATTTACAAAGCATATGCATGGGTAATTTTTCCAACATTGACTTTTGCATAACATTTTGTTCAAAATTTTCCCCTTCATTCCTCCACCCCCTCCCCAGATGTCTGGTAGTCCAATATATGTTAAAATATATGTTAAATCTAATATTTGCATATATATTTATACAGTTATCTTGCTGCAGAAGAAAATCAGATCAAGAAGAAAGAAAAAGAAAAACTGAGAAAGAAAACAAAATGCAAGCAAATACAACAGAGAGAATGAGAATGCTATGTTGTGTTCCACACTCTGTTCCCATGGTTCTCTCTCTGAGTGTAGATGACTCTGTTCATGACTGCACAAGTGGACCTGGTTTGAATGATCTCAATGTTGAAGAGAGCCATGTCCATCAGAACTTATATAGTCTTCTTATTGCCATGTATAATGATCTCCTGGTTTTGTTCATTTCACTCAGCATCAGTTCATGTAAGTCTCTCCAAGTTTCTCTGAAATCATTCTGCTAGTCATTTCTTACACAACAATAGCATTCCATAGCATTCATATACCATAATTTTTTCACCAATTCTCCAATTCATGGGCATCTACTCAATTTCCAGTTTCTTGCCACTACAAAGAGGGCTACCACAAACATTTTTGCACATGTGGGTCCCTTTCCCTCCTTTGAGATCTCTTTGGTATATAATCCCAGTAGAAACACTGCTGGATCAAAGATTATGCACAGTTTGATAATAAATAGAATTCATCTGTTTCTTCCATGGAAGAAAATGCTCAGCTTAGCTGGGTAGTTTATTCTTGGCTGCATTCCAAGTTCTATTGCCTTTCAGAATATCAGATTCCAGGCCCTTGGATCCTTTAATGTGGAGCAGCCAGATCTTGAGTGATCCTTTTTGTGGCACTTAGGGATTTGAATTGTTTTTTTCTGGCTGCTTGTAATATTTTTTTCCTTAGTCTGATAGTTCTGAAATTCCGGCACAATATCCCCTGTAGTTTTTATTTTAGGGTCCTTTTTCCAAAGGTGTTCAATGAATTCTTTCAATGACTATTTTACCTTCTGATTCTATTACATCTGGGCATTTCTCTTTGATGATTTCCTGTAAAATAGTATCTTTGTACTTTTTTATCATAATTGTCAAAAAGTTCCTCAGATTATCTAGATCTACTTTCCATGTCTGTTATTTTTCCAAGTAGATATTTGAGGTTTTTCTTTTTTTTGGTTTTGCTTGAATGATTCTTGATGTGTCAATGAATCATTCATTTCTATTTGTTCAGTTTTGATTTTTAATGAGTTGTTTTCTTCTTTAGCTTTTATTGCTTCTTTTTATATATGTCCAATTGTGTTTTTAAATGAGTTGTTTTGCTCTATTGAATTTTTTTTCCATTTCACTAATGTATTTATTTATTTATTTGTTTTTTTTAGTGAGATATTTTCTTTTTCCAATTCACAAATTCTACTTCCCTGGAGTTCTTTATCTTTTCCAATTCACAAATCCTACTTTCCTGGAGTTCTTTACCTTTTCCAATTCACATTTCAGGAAGTTGTTACTCTCTTGCATAGATTTTCTTTCCTTTCCCCATTTTTCTTCTGGCTTTCTTTTAAGATTTTTAATATACTCTTCTAGGAGAGCCTTTTGTGTTGGGAACCAACAGTTGTTTGGAGACTGTCTGCTATTAATATCCTCAGGGTTGAAAACCTGCTCTCTTTCTGTATAGAAGGTATCAATTGTCCTTTTGATTTTTTTTTATTCATTTTTTAAAGCTTTTAGGGTCTGCCTCAGGGCCAGGAGGTTACCAGCTTTCTTTGCAGAACAGTGATAAGATTATGGACAGTAGCTGTACTGACTGCAAAGAGCTGCAGGGTATGAGTGTGCTCTGGGAAGAAAAAAAAGGTCCTCATTGCAAGTGACTAGGCCTGGGTTGAGCTATGGAAGCGCCCTCTGAAGAACCCTGCTCTATGGTTTAGCGACTACCTTGGGGCTAGAGGCTGAGTGGTGAAAGTGTCACTACCCCAAGCCAAAATCTGCAGTGGAGCTGTTGGTATTAGCAGTTACCCAGCAAATAAATAGTCCCACACATCACCACAAGTGATTCTGCCAGGGAAGCACAGTTGAGCTGAAGAATTTCTATTGCCCTAGGCCAAGCCCATTACTGTGCAAATTAGAGGCTGCCCTGGGCTGTACCCCCCTGCCATGCAGATTAGTGACTGCCTCCTAGAGCCCCGTGCTGCAGAATATGGCTGCACAGCTGTGTTGTGGTCTGTGCTGAGCCACTTCTGGTTTTGCGTGGGTAGAGACAGATCTTGTTAGGTTCTGTTGTTTTTAGAGTATTCTGTACCTTTGACTTTAATTTCTCTGCTGGTCTACTGCTCTGTAATCAAGGCAGAGCAGTCAGGCTATGGCAGAGTCGTCTCTATAACTTTTCTAGCCACAGAAGGCATGTCCACCCCTGGTCTACTCCAGATGCTAGTATCTCCTATTTCCCTGCTTATGCAGATCTGCTCCAGCCCCTTAGGACAAACTTGTTCTGGCGATCTTCCAGATTATCTTCGGCTTTGTAAATTGTTGTACTTCTAATCTTCGTGGATTTTATCAGTCAAGTGCTATTTTTGAGGCTGAATTTAATAATTTGTCATGAGTGTATGAGAGGAGCTTAGAAAGTTGTGTGTGCCTTCCCCGCCATCTTGGCTCCCCAGAATTAGTATTTTTAACTGTAAATGTGATTGGGGGTGAACTATACCATAAAGTGTAAGCAAAGAGCAGACAGAATTAAAAGCCAGAACTCTACAATATGTGGTTTATAAGAAACATACTTAAAGCAGAGTAAAGGTAAAAGGCTAAAGCAGAATCTATTATGCTTCAGGTGAAGTAAAAAAAAAGCAGTGGCAACCATCCTTATCTCAGATCAAGCAAAATCAAAAATTGATCTAATTAAAAGACATAAGGAAGAAAATTATAACATGCTAAAGGATCCCATAGTTACAGAAACAATTTCAATATTAAACATATATGCACCAAGTGGTATAGCATGGAAATTCCTAAAGGAGAAGTTAAGAGAGCTGCAAGAAGAAATAGACAGCAAAACTATAGTAGTGGGCGATCTCAACCTTGCTCTCTTAGAACTAGATATATCAAACCACAAAAAAAATATGAACAGAGTTAAGGACATAAATAGAATACTAGAAAAGTTAGGTATGATAGATCTTTGGAGAAAATTGAATGGAGACAGGAAGGAATACACTTTCATCTTGGCAGGTCATGGAACCTATACAAAAATTGTCTATATATTAAGACATAAAGATCTGAAAATCTAATGGTGAAAGGCAGAAATAGAAAGTGAAATTTTTTTTAGATCATGATGAAATAAAAATTGCATTCAATAAAAGACCAGGGGAAAATAGACCAAAAAGTAATTGGAAACTAAATAATTTTATCCTAAAGAATGAATGGGTGAAACATAAAATCATAGACACAATAAATAATTTCATCCAAGAGAATGACAATAATGAGACAATATACCAAAATTTGTGGGATGCAGCCAAAGCAATAATGAGGGGAAAATGTATATCTTTAGATGCTTACTTGTATAAAATAGAGAAAGGGAAGATCAAATAATTGGGCTTCCAACTAAAAAAGCTTGTAAAAGAGCAAATTAAACCCCCCCCAATATAACACCAAACTTGAAATTCTAAAAATAAAAGGTGAGATCAATAAAATTGAAAGTAAAAAAACAAAACAAAAAAAAAACTACTGAATTAATAAATAAAAGTAAGAGTTAGTTAAAAAAAAACAAAATAGATAAATCTTTAGTTAATTTGATTAGAAAAATGAAAAAGGAAAATTAAATGTTGTCTCAAAAATGAAAAGGGAGAACTTTCCACCAATGAAGAGAGAATTACAGCAATAATTAGGAGTTACTTTACCCAACTTTATGCCAATAAATTTGAAGACCTAAGTGAAATGGAGGAATATCTTTAAAAATATACATTGCCAAGATTAAAAGAAGAGGAAATAAATTGCTTAAATAGTTGCACTTTAGAAAAGGAAATAGAACAATCTATTAATCAGCTGCCTAAGAAAAAATCCACAGGACCAGATGGATTTACATGTGAATTCCATCAAACATTTAAAGAACAATTAACAATTATTATAAACTATTTTTTTTTAAAAATAGGGAATGGAGTCCTACCAAATTCCTTTTTGTTTTTACATTTTTAAAATTAATTTTATGATTATAACTTTTTTTTTGACAGTACATATCCATGGATAATTTTTGACAACATTATCCCTTGCACTCACTTCTGTTCCGAATTTTCCCTCCTTCCCTCTATCCCCTTCCCTGGATGGCAGGCAGTCCCATACATATTAAATGTGTTATAGTATATCCTAGATACAATATATGTGTGCAGAATCGAATTTCTTGTTGCACAGGAAGAATTGGATTCAGAAGGTAAAAATAACGTAGGAAAAAAAATACAAACAGTTTACACTCATTTCCCATTTTCTTTCTCTGTGTGTAGCTGATTCTATCCATCAACTGGAATTGAATTAGATCTTCTCTTTGTCAAAGATATCCACTTCCATCAGAATACACCCTCATACAGTAGTATCTTTGTTGAAGTATATAGTGAACTCCTGGTTCTGCTTATTTCACTCAGCATCAGTTCATGTAAGTCTCACAAAGCCTCTCTGTATTCATTGTGCTGCTCATTTCTTACAGAGCAATAATATTCCATACATTCATATACCAAAATTTACCCAGCCATTGTCCAATTGATGGGCATTGATTCATTCTTCAGTTTCTAGCCACTACAAAAAGCGCTGCCACAAACATTTTGGCACACATAGGTCCCTTTCCCTTCTTTAGTATTTGTTTGGGATAGAAGTCCAATAGCAGCACTGCTGGATCAAACGATGTTCACAGTTTGATAACTTTTTTGGCATAATTCCAGATTGCTCTCCAGAATGGTTGGATTCTTTCACAACTCCACTACCAATGCATTAGTGTCCCAGTTTTCCCACAGCCCCTCCAACATTTATTATTATTTTTTCCTGTCATCTTAGCCAATCTGACAGGTGTGTAGTGTTATATCAGAGTTGTCTTAATTTGCATTTTTCTGATCAATAGTGATTTGGAATACTCATATGAGTGAAAATAGTTCCAATTTCAACATCTGAAAATTGTCTGTTCATATCCTTTCATATCCTTTGACCATTTATCAATTGGAGAATGGCTTGATTTCTTATAAATTAGAGTCAGTTCTCTATATATTTTGGAAATGAGGCCTTTATCAGAACCGTTAACTGTAAAAATATTTTCCCAGTTTGTTATTTCCCTGCTAATCTTGTGTGCATTAGTTTTGTTTGTACAAAGGCTTTTTCATTGGAAATTTTCGATTTTGTGATCAATAATGATCTCTAGTTCTCTTTTGGTCACAAATTCCTTCCTCCTCCACAAGTTTGAGAGGTAAATTATCCTATGTTCCTCTAATTTAATTATGATCTCATTCTTTATGCCTAAATCATGGACCCATTTTGATGTTATGTTGGTATGTGGTGTTAAGTGTGGATCAATGCCTAATTTCTGCCATACTAATTTCCAGTTTTCCCAGCAGTTTTTGTCAAATAATGAATTCTTATCCCAAAAGTTGGGATCTTTGGGTTTGTCAAACACTAGATTGCTACAGTTGTTCACTGTTTTGTCCTGTGAACCTAACTTGTTTCACTGATCAACTAGTCTATTTCTTAGCCAATACCAAATGCTTTTAATGACTGATGCTTTATAATATAGGTTTAGGCCAAGTACAGCTAGGCCAGCTTCATTTGATTTTTTTTTTCATTAATTCCTTTGAAATTCTCAATCTTTTGTTCTTCCATATGAATTTTGTTGTTATTTTTTCTAGGTCATTAAAATAGTTTCTTGGCAGTCTGATTGGTATAGCACTAAATAAATAGATTAGTTTAGGGAGTATTATCATCTTTATTATATTTGCTCAGCCTATCCAAGAGCACTTAAAGTCTTTCCATTTATTTAAATCTGACTTTATTTTTGTAGCAAGTGTTTTGTAATTTTGCTCATATAATTCCTGACTTTCTTTTGGTAGATAGTTTCCCAAATGTTTTATACTATCGACTATTATTTTGAATAGAATTTCTCTTTGTATCTCTTGCTGTTGCATTTTGTGGGTGATGTATAAAAATGCTGAGGATTTATGTGGATTTATTTTGTATCCTGCAATTTTGCTAAAGTTGTGAATTATTTCTAATAGCTTTTTAGCAGAGTCTTTGGGGTTCTTTAAGTATACCAACATGTCATTTGCAAAGAGTGATAGTTTGATTTCCTCATTACCTACTCTAATTCCTTTAATCTCTTTCTCGGTTCTTATTGCCGAGGCTAACATTGCTAATACAATATTGAATAGTAATGGTGATAGTGGGCAACCTTGTTCACTCCCGATCTTACTGGAAAAGGTTCCAGTTTATCCACATTACATATGTTGCTTACTGACAGTTTTAAATATATGCTCCTGACTATTATAAAGAATAGTCAATTCATTCCTATAGTCTCAAGTGTTTTTAATAGGAATGGATGTTGGATTTTATCAAATGCTTTTTATGCATCTATTGAGTTGATCATATAGTTCTTGTTAATTTGATTATTAATATGGTATTAATATGGTATTAATATTAATACTGATAGTTTTCCTAATATTAAACCAGACCTTCATTCCTAGTAAAAATCCTACTTGATCATGGTATATTATCCTGGAGATGATTTTCTGTGGTCTTTTTGGTAATATCTTATTTAAGATTTTAGCATCAATATTCATTAAGGAGGTTGGTCTATAATTTTTTTTCTCAGTTTTCAACCTACCTGGTTTAGGTAACAGTACCATGTCTGTGTCATAAAGAGAGTTTGTTAGGACTCTTTCATCCCCCTATTTTTTCAAATGGGAAGCAATAAACTGAGAAAACATTTTTTTTTACATTCAAAGATTCTGATAAAGGCCTCATTTCTAATATATATATATATATATATATATATATATATATATATATATATATATATAATTGATTGAAATTTATAATAGTTCAAGCCATTCTCCAATTGATAAATGGTCAAAAGAAACTAATAGGTGAAGGGGAAGGGGGAAGGAGGCTTGGAGCCAAGATGGTGAGAAGGATCATTCCTTGGTGATGGTGAAAAGCTTCATTCTGAGCTCCCTTCTACCCTCACTATTGATTATCAAATTCAGCCACTAAAATAGTGTTTGACTGATAAGAGTCCATGAATATTGAGAGTACAACAAATTACCAGCCAAAGATAACTTGGAAGATCACCAGAAAAAGTCTGTTTTGATTGGGCAATAGAAGGCCAGCACAGGCAGGAAGGCAGAATGAGTAGGCCATTAAACTCTGAGGAGACAGAGGAAGGGTGCAGTCTCCATAGGTGGAGAATTTGCAGGGAAGACTCTACCACAAGATGGTTGTTCTGCTTTGTTTGCAAAAAAGTAGATCAGCAGAGAAGTTACATAAATGCCAAAGGGAAAGGGTACTTCCAAAATGTCAGAGTTTCACAGGACCTGGCCACACCTATCCAGCCTGGTAATGACTCAGCAAAAACACTGCACAGTGGCTGTTTTTTGCAGCCCAGAAGGGGGAGGGGGGGCGGGCCTGCCCAGGGCAATCACACTTCCTCAGCTTGGCCACTTTTTGCAACCTGTTTTCAGGACAGCTACTGTACATAAGTTCCTGTTCTGTAGAGGAAAATGGGAACCTCCTTGCCCTCAAGGCAGACCTCAAGGATATAGTGGCCTATATCTGATCTAAAACTATGTTATAAAGCAGCAATCACCAAAACCATTTAGTATTGGCTAAGAAATAGACTAGTTGATCAGTGGAACAGGTTGGGGTTCACAGGACAAAATAGGGTACAACTACAGCAATCTAGTGTTTGACAAACCCAAATATCCCAACTTTTGGGATAAGAATTCATTATTTGACAAAAACTGCTGGGAAAACTGGAAATTAATATGGCAGAAATTAGTCATGGACCCACACTTAATACCATATACAAAGATAAGATCAAAATGGATCCATGATTTATTTGGCTCCCTGAAAATCATGATGAAAAAAAAGATCCTAAACACTATTTTACAGGAAAACATCAAAGAGAACTGCCCAGATGTAATAGAATCAGAAGGTAAAATAGGCATTGAAAGAAATCGAAACCTTTTGAAAGAGACACCAAAATAAAAACTCCAAGGAATATTGTGGCTAAGTTTCAGAACTATTAGACTAGGGAAAAATATTACAAGCAGCCAGAAAAAAAAAAAAAAAAAAAAAAAAAAAAACATTTCAAATACTGAGGAGCCACAATAAGGATCACTCAGGATCTATCAGCTTCCACATTAAAGGATCAAAGTGCCCTCAATCTGATTTTCCAAAAGGCAAAAGAACTTGGAATGCAGCCGAGAATAAACTGCTCAGCTAAGCTGAGCATTTTCTTCTAGGAAAGAAAATGGGCATTCAATGAAACAGGTGAATTCCATTTATTCCTAATGAAAAAAAAAAAAAAAACAGCTAAACAAAAAAAATTTGATTTGTAAAAAATATAGGACAAAAATAAAGATAAAAAGATAAAAACTTTTAAGAACTCTATTTCTGTTACAGGCATACATAAAGAGCACATGTATAATTTGATTTTACTGTTATCACATATAAAAAGGGAATTAGAAGTGGAAAGGGGATTGTATCAGAAAAAGGTAGAAGTGGAGGTAAAAAGCAGGAAATTACATCTCACGAAGAGGCAAAGGAAACCTATCTTATCTCAGGGAATTAAGGGGGGGAGGAACATTGTGTGAATCTTATTCTCATCTGATTTGTCTCAAAAAGAAAATATTAGACATATTTGTTGTATAGAGAAACTTCTCTCACCTCATTAAAAAGTGGGAGAGCAAAGGGGGAAAGGAAAAGAATAGGCTAAAAAGAAGGGCATACAGAGAGAAAAATAAGGGAAATGTATAAGAAAGGGAGAGGGACTCAAAGGGGGTGGGAGGGATTTTTTTTTATAATTTTTTCACAGTCTATAAGCATGAGTAATTTTTTAAATAATATTATCCCTTGTATTCATTTTTCCAAATTATCCCCTCCCTCCCTCTACTCCCTCCCCTTGATGACAGGCAATCTCATACATTTTACATATGTTACATTGTAACCTAGATACAATATATGTGTGTAAATACCATTTTCTTGTTGCACATTAAGTATTAGATTCTGAAGGTATAAGTAACCTGGGTAGATAGACAGTAGTGCCATTCGATTCCCAGTGTTCCTTCTCTGGGTGTAGTTATTTCTGTCCATCATTGATCAACTGGAAGTGAGTTGGATCTTCTTTATGTTGAAGATATCCACTTCCATCAGAATACATCTTCATACAACATTGAAGTGTACAGAGATCTTCTGGTTCTATTCATTTCACTCAGCATCAGTTGATGTAAGTCTCTCCAAGCCTCTCTGTATTCCTCCTGCTGGTCATTTCTTACAGAGCAATAGTGTTCCATAACATTCATATACCATAATTTACCCAACCATTCTCCAATTGATGGACATCCATTCATCTTCCAGTTTCTAGCCACTACAAAAAGGGCTGCTACAAACATTTTGGCACATACAGGTCCCATTCCGTTTTTTAGTATTTCCTTGGGATATAAGCCCAGTAGTAGCACTGCTGGGTAAAGAGTATGCACATTTTGATAACTTTTTGGGCATAATTCCAGTTTGCTCTCCAGAATGGTTGGATTCTTTCACAACTCCACCAACAATGCATCAGTGCCCCAGTTTTCCCACATCCCCTCCAACATTCATCATTATCTTTTCCTGTCATCTTAGCCAATCTGACAGGTGTGTAGTGGTATTTCAGAGTTGTCTTAATTTGCATTTCTCTGATCAGTGGTGATTTGGAACACTCTTTCATATGAGTGGAAATAGTTTTAATTTCATCATCTGAGAATTGTCTGTTCATATCTTTTGACCATTTATCAATTGGAGAATGGTTTGATTTCTTATAAATTAGGATCAATTCTCTATATATTTTGGAAATGAGACTTTTATCAGAACCTTTAACTATAAAAATATTTTCCCAATTTGTTACTTCCCTTCTAATCTTGTTTGCATTAGTATTGTTTGTACAGAAACTTTTTAGTTTGATGTAATCAAAATCTTCTATTTTGTGATCAATAATGATTTCTAGTTCTCCTCTCGTCATAAATTCCTTCCTCCTCCACAGGTCTGAGAGGTAGACTATTCTCTGTTCCTCTAATCTATTTATTTCTCATTCTTTATGCCTAAGTCATGGACCCATTTTGATCTTATCTTGGTATATGGTGTTAAGTGTGGATCTATATCTAATTTCTGCCATACGAATTTCCAGTTTTACCAACAGTTTTTTTCCAAATAATGAATTTTTATCCCTAGTGTTGGTATCTTTGGGTTTGTCAAAGACTAGATTGCTATAGATGTACCCTTTTTTGTCCTTTGTATCTAATCTGTTCCACTGATCAACCGGTCTATTTCTTAGCCAATACCAAATGGTTTTTGTGACTGCTGCTATATTATATAGCTTTAGATCAGGTACACTTAGACCACCTTCATCTGACTTTTTTTTCATTAGTTCCCTTGCAAGTCGGTGGGAAGGATTCTAAAGAAGGAGAGTTGCATGAGGCAACTCGTGCTCAGAAGTTTAATATTGGGGAGGGTGTTAAGGGGGGGAAAGAAAAATAAAAGTATAATCTGGGGATAAGAAGAGAGCAGAAAATATAGAATTAGTAGTTTTAATTGTAAATGTGAATGGGATGAACTCTCAAATAAAGGAAAGGTGGATAGCACACTTGATCAAAAGCAAGAATCCTACAATATATTGTTTACAGGAAACACATTTAAGACAGGGTGATACATGCAGAGTAAAGGTAAAAGGCTTGAGCAGAATCTATTATGCTTCAAGTGAAGTAAAAAAAAAAAAAAAGCAGGGGTAGCCATCCTTATCTCAGATCAAGCAAAAGCAAAAAATGATCTAATTAGAAAAGATAAGGAAGGAAACTATATCTTGTTAAAAGGTAGCATAGACAATGAAGCAATATAAATACTAAACATATATGCACCAAGTGACATAACATTTAAATTCCTAAAGTAGAGAGTTGCAAGAAGAAATAGACAGCAGAACTATAATAGTGGGAAATCTCAACCTTGCACTCTGAGAATTAGATAAATCAAACCACAAAACAAATAAGAAAGAAGGTGAAGAGGTAAATAGAATATTAGAAAAGTTATGTATGATAGATCTTTAGAGAAAACTGAATGGAGACAGAAAAGAGTACAATTGCTTCTCAGCAATTTGTGTAAGCTATACAAAAAACTGACCATATATTAGGACATAAAGACCTCAAAATTAAATATAGAAAGGCAGAAATACAAAATGCATTCTTTTTAGATCACAATCCCATAAAAACTACATTCAACAAAAAGGTAGGGGTAAATAGATCAAAAAATTATTGGAAACTAAATAATTTCATCCTAAAGAATGAATGGGTGAAACAGCAAATCATAGACATAATTAATAATGTCACCCAAGAGAATGACAACAATGAAACAACATACCAAAATTTGTGGAATGCATCCAAAATGGTAATAAGAGGAAATTTTATATCTTTAGAGGCTTACTTGAATAAAATAGAGAAAGAGAAGGTCAACGAATTTAGCTTGCAACTAAAAAAGCTAGAAAAAGAGCAAATTTAAAATCTCCAATTAAATACCAAACTTGAAATTCTAATATTAAAAGAAATTAATAAAATTGAAGGTAAAAAAACTATTGAATTAATAAATAAAACTAACAGTTGGTTTTATGAAAAAACAACAAAAATTTACCTTTGGTAAATTTGATTAGTAAAAGGAAAGAGGAAAATCTAATTTTTAGTCTTAAAAATGAAAAGGGAGAACTTTCCAACAATGAAGAAGAAATTAGAGCAATAATTAGGAGTTACTTTGTCCAACTTTATACCAATAAATTTGATAACCTAAGTGAATTGGATGACTACTTTTAACTAGTCCCATTTTAGAAAAAGAAACAGAACAAGCTACTAATCAACTCCCTAAAAAATCCCCAGGAACAGATGAATGCACATGTGAATTCTACTAAACATTTAAAGAACAATTAACTCCAATGTTATATAAACTATTTGAAAAAATAGGGAATGAAGGAGTCCTACCAAATTCCTTTTATGACACGGACATGGTACTGATACCTAAACCAGGTAGGTCGAAAACAGAGATACTAAATTATAGACCAATCTCCCTAATTAATATTGATGCAAAAATATAAATAAAATATTAGCTAAAAGTTTACAGAAAATCATTCCCAGGATAATACACCATGAACAAGTAGGATTTATACTGGTATGCAGGCTGGTTCAATATTAGGAAAACTATTAGCATAATTGACTATATCAATAACCAAATTAATAAAAAACATATGATTATCTCAATAAATGCAGAAAAAGAGTTTAATAAAATCCAACATCCATTCCTATTGGAAACACTTGAGAGAGGAATAAATGTTTTTTTTTCCTTAATATAGTGAATAGCATCTATTTAAAACCATCAGTAAGCATCATGTGTAATGGGCATAAACTGCAACCATTCCCAATAAGATCAGGAGTGAAACAAGCTTCCCCACTATCACCATTACTATTCAATATTGTATTAGAAATGCTAGCTTTGGGAATAGGAGTTGAGAAAAAGATTAAAGGAATTAGACTAGGTAATGAGGAAACTAAGTTATCACTCTTTGCAGATGATATGATGGTATACTTAGAGAACTTCAAAGATTCTACTAAAAAGTTATTAGAAATAATCCACAACTTTAGCAAAGTTGCAGGATACAAAATAAATACACATAAATCCTTAATACTTCACTAACAAAATCCAACAGCTAGAAATACTAAGAGAAATTCCATTTCAAATAACTGCCAATGTATAAAATATTTTGGAATCTACCTGCCAAGGGAAAGTCAGGAACTATATGAGCAAAACTACAAAACACATAAGTAAAATCAGACCCAACCAATTGAAAAACTATTAAGTGCTCTTGGATAGGTTAAGTGAATATAATAAAGATGATAATATTATCTGAACTAATCCATTTATTTAGTCCTATACCAATCAGACTCCCAAAAAACTATTTTAATGACCTAGAAAAAATAACAAAATTCATCTAGAATAACAAAAGGTCAAAACTTTCAAGGGAACTAATGAAAAAATATATCAAATGAAGGTGCCCTATCTGTACCCAATCTAACACTATATTATATAAAGCTGCAGTCACCAAAACCATTTGATATTAGTTAAGAAATAGACTAGTAGATTAGTGAAATACGTTAGGTTCACAGGACAAAATAGTCAATAACTATAACAATCTAGTGTTTGACAAACCCAAAGACCCACCTTTTGGGATAAGAATTCATTGTTTGACAAAAACTGCTGTGAAAATTGAAAATTATTATGGCAGAAACTAAGCATTGGCCCACACTTAACACCATACATCAAGATAAGGTCAAAATGGGTTCATGATCTAGGTGTAAAGAATGAGATTATAAATAAATTAGAACAACCTAGGATAGTTTACCTCTCAGACATGTGGAGGAGGAAGGAATTTGTGACTAAAGAAGAACTAGAGATCATTATTGATCACAAAATAGAAAATTTTGATTATATGAAATTAATAATCTTTTGTACAAACAAAACGAATGCAGACAAGATTAGAAGGGAAGCAATAAAATGAGAAAACATTTTTACAGTCAAATGTTCTGATACATGCCTAATTTCCAAAATATGGAGAGAATTGACTCTATTTTTTGAGAAATCAAGCCATTCTTCAATTGATAAATGATCAAAGGATATGAACAGACAATTTTCTGATGAAGAAATTGAAACTATTTCTAGTCATATGAAAAGATGCTCCAAATCAACATCAAATTAAAGCAACTCTGAGATAAAACTACATACCTCTCAGATTGACTATGATGACAAAAAAAAGATAATGCTGAGTTTTGGAGAGGATGTGCGAAAACTGGGACACTGATACATTGTTGGTGGAATTGTGAATGCATCCAACCATTCTGGAGAGCATTTTGGAACTATGCTCAAAAAGTTATCAAAATGTATATATCCTTTCATCCAGCAGTGTTACTACTGTGCTTATATCTCAAAGACATATTAAAGAAGGGAAAAGGATCTGTATGTGCAAAAATGTATGTGGCAGCCCTTTTTGTAGTGGTTAGAAACTGGACATTGAATGTATGCCCATCAATTGAAGAATGACTGAATAAGTTGTGGTATATGAATGTTATGGAATATTATTGTTCTGTAAGAAATGACCAGCAGGATGATTTCAGAAAGACCTTGAGAGACTTACATGAAATGATGCTGAGTAAGATGAGCAGAACTAAGAGGTCATTGTATATTTCGACAACAATATTATATGATGATTAATTTGATGGTTGAGGCTCTCTTCAACAATGAGAAGAACCAAATAAGTTCCAGTTCAATAATGAAGAGAACCAGTTACACCCAGCAAAAGAACTATGGGAAATGAGTATGAACCACAAAATAGTGCTTCCCAGCTACATCCAGAGAAGGAACACTGGGAAAGGAGTGTAAAATGTTTGCAATATTGTCTTTCTACCCAGGTTAATTATACCTTCTGAATCCAATTCTTACTGTGCAACAAGAAATTTGGTTTTACACACATATATTGTATTTAGGATATACTGTAACACGTTTATTATATATGGGATTGCCTGTCATCTAGGGGAGGGAGTAGTGGGAGGGAGGGGAAAATTGGAAAAGTGAATACAAGGGATAATCTTGTAAAAAAAAATTACCTATGCATATGTACTGTCAAAAATTATAAAATTAATAAATTAAAAATAAAAAAAGAGTCAAAGAAAAAAAAAGTAAACTATGGAGACTGAAGGTAGATTGAAGAATAGTGAAAAAAATAGCTTTTCCACTCCTTCTGTTTTTGTCTGCTTATATTTTTGATTTCCTTCTCAGGTTATTTTTACCATATTTCTGAGTCCAATTTTTATTGTGCAGCAAAATAACTATGGATATGCATACATATATTGTGTTTAACATATACTTTAACATATTTAACATGTATTGGTCTACCTGTCATCTAGGGGAGAGGTGGGGGAAGAAGGAGAGAAGTGGGAACAGAAGGTTTTGCAAAGGTCAGTGCTGAAACATTACCCATGTATATATCTTGTAAATAAAAAGTTATAATAAAAATTTTAAAAAAATTAACAATTTTCAGATGAAGAAATTTAAACTATTTGTTGTCATATGAAAATGTTCTCCAAATCTCTATTGATCAGAGAAATGCAAATTAAGACAATTCTGAGATACCACTACACACCTCTCAGATTGGCTAAAATGACAGGAAACAATAATGACTAATTTTAGAGGGTTTGTGAGAAAACTGAGACAGTGATATGAATGAATCCAACCATTTTGTGGAGTAATGTGGAACTATGCTCAAAAAGTTATCAAACTGTACATAACCTTTGATCCAATATTGTTTCTACTGGGCTTATATCCCAAAGAGATCTTAAAGGAGGGAAAAGGTCATATACGTGCAAAAATGTTTGTGGCAACTCTTTTTGTAGTGGCAAGAAACTGGAAGCTGAATGGATGCTTATCAATTATAGAATTGTTGAACAAATTATGGTATATAAACATTATGGAATATTATTTTCTGTAAGAAATGACCAGCAGGATGATTTCAGAGAATCCTGGAGAAATTTAAATGAACTGATGCTAAGTGAAATAAGCAGAACCAGGAGATCATTATACACCACAACAAGACTATACAATGATCAATTGTAATGGACATGAATCTCTTCAAAAATAAGATGATTCAAACTCGTGCCACTTGTTCAGTGATGAAGAGAGGCATCTACATCCAGAGAGAGGACCGTGGGAACTGAGTATGGAACATAGCACAGCATTTTCTCTCTCTGTTGTTGTTTGCTTGCAATTTGTTTTCTTTCTCAGTTCTGGCTCTCCATCTCCTTCCAGTGGGCTTGTCCTTTTATATGCTTTCTAAAGGTGTAAAGTCTAATATGTGAACCAATGAGCGAACTCTTTTAAAGGTATGAACTCCTTTAAAGGTGTGAACTAAGTACATAAGTACCTTGTAAGAATCCTAATGTCAGTCCAAGTCTCTGTTGCAATTATTTTCTGTTCTTTACAGAATATCTAAGTATTTTCCTTTCACAGAGTAATACTTTTTTATGATGCGAAATTAGACCATCTTTTGTCTGAATTTTATTTAGCTCTTAGAAGGGGAATTGCCTAAAACAAATTGAGACTCTAGAACAATATTTATTTACAAAGGTCAAGGTCGCTTTCTGAATACTGGGCTATCATCACTTGTTTTGACTTTTGTCTTGCCACTGAACTCTGATGAACTTGGAGAAAAAAAAAATCAGTCCAATGTTGACTTCATTCAACTCTGCCTTGTTTTCTTCTAATTTATGTTTAATTCAAGACCTCACTTTTATAATGTTATTGATTCTCTTCAAATATGAAGAATGAACAACAATAACAACAACAACATCCTCTCAAAATAAAACTTAATCCCTAATCAGATTAATGAATTCTGTGGCACAAAGAGCAAGGAATTTTAGAGCTTGTAAATAATCATTGACCAAGAAGTACTACAACGTACAATGTGGCAAGCATTATACTAGATACTAAACTCATTCTCCTTCTCTTGAACCCACTTGCTCAGGCGTGGTTCTTGATTCTTTATTTATGCTATTCCCCCACCACCATTCATATTGTTGCAAGGCTGGTCCAGTCAAATCTACTTTGATACATGTCTCAGAAAGGCCCCAGTCCTCCTGAATCTTAGTGCCTTACTTCTAAGATTCTTTCCAAATTATCCTGTATATGTCTTATTCATACATTGTTTTTTCATGCTGTTTCTTCCTTTGGGTTATGAATTCCTAGTTAAGTGACAAAGTATGTAAGAATGCTGGATTTGGAGTAAGAAAGATGTGAAGTTAAAACCTACTTCTGGAGTTTAATAGTTGTGTGACTCTGGGTAACATCTTTGAACCTCAGTTTCTTTATCTGTAATATGGGGGCAATAATAAGACATAATAAAACATCCCTTACAGGTTCATTACATATAGAGTGCTTGGCAAACCCTCTTATATTTGTATAAAAATAATGTTTCCCATAGTAATAGAGTAGATTGATAAAGTCCAAAATAACAAATACATAGCTTGAAGTAGTAGAAGGAATGCTGGACAATGGTGCTAAATGTGTTCATATGACATAGACTTTAATGTAAGCTCTCCTGTTAATTTTGTCTTTAACTTTAAACACAGTATCTGGATGACTCATTTTTAAAAAAATCTACAAAATGAAGGTCTCAAGCCCAATAATTTCTAATGTCCTTTCTAGTCCTTTAATTTTAAAACTCTATCTCTATCTGTCTTTGGAATATATTGTGAGTTTTGTTTGTATGTTTATATTTCTAGTTTGTATATAGTGGTATTGTCTTCTTATTCAAGCATGCTCATTTAATGTCAATGGAGCTGTGAAATGTTTCAATCAATCTGTAAAATAATTTGAGATGATACAACAAAAGTTGATATGCTCAGTGATTTCAATGAAGTATAAATTCAAAAAAGTCCATAGTTCTTCTCTTCCTGCAATAACTTTTTTGATATATATATATATTTATGAATATATATATACATATTCATGATATTATTTTTAATAGCAAATATCTGGAAACAAATTTATGTCCAACAGTTGGTGAAAGATAAATTATGACACACAAATGTAATGAGATATTATTGTGTCTCACAAAATTATGAGATATTATTGTGTCTCACAAAATTATGAATATGAAGAATTTGCAAAAATGAAATAATGCATCATGAAAGAAACAGTGCAAACAATGCACATAATGATTATAATTATATTGAAAATATTAAATTGAAGGAAGATAAAAAACTGGAAAATTTTGCTAAGAAATCATTAAAATTAGAGCACACATTCTTTTTCTCTCAAGAAATGGTAAACCATATAACTGGAAAGTAGTATGTCTTTTCAACCATAATGCCTCTTTTAGACTACTTTATTAAACTACTTTCTGAGGTAATGTATTTATGTGCTCATTAGATTGTATATGTTGTGAGAAAACAAAACATTTATCATTCAATTTACTGGAAGTATAAAAAATAAAAAATCCTGAAAAAACTACTTGACTTCTTATGTATTTTTCTTAAACCAAGAATATATTTGTCTGTACTTTACAATACTTGCTACTTGGCAGAAATTTACCAGAATCAAAAATTATTCTAAGAAAAAAAATACGTTTTTGGTGTTAGCTAGATAATGCTGTGGATAGAGTGGCAGGCTGGAAGTCAGAAAGACTTAACTTCCTGAATTCAAATTTGGCATCTGACACAGAATAACTGTGTGATCCTAGGTAAGTCAGGGAATTCTGTTTTGGTTTAATTCTTCATTTGTAAAATAATCTGGAGAAGGAAATGGCAAACCACTTCAATATTTCTCCCAAGAGAAAGATGGCGGAGAAGAAACACACGACTCAGTGAACGTCCTCACTCCCTCACAACCAATTAGATAAATTAAGTCTCAAAATTAGCTCAGGACTGATAAATACCACAAGGACTGGAAGCACGACTTACCAGCTGAAGAGAATCTGGAGTTTCAACAGGAAAGGTCAGTTCTCAGGGGAGGAATAAGAAAGACCAGCACAGACGGTGGGGTAGGGGCACACTGCGCCCATTGCGCTGGGAAGGGCTCTGGGATCAGAGAAGCCACTGAGGTAAAGGAATCTGGCACAGGCTGTTAGCTCTTCTCTGCTAATTATTTAGCAGTTCAGAAGAGAAAGCCAAAATATTTTAAAACTCAGATTAGATTTTCCCCGGACCCTGGGGGTGACTCAGTAGACTCGGCAACAGGGGGTGTGGCCTCAGCTACCACCTGAGAATAGTTAAGAGATTGACAAGTGGGTGGATACGGCCCAAGGCAACACACACTGCCTAGCTTAGCTGGAGGGAGTGGAACTCAGCTCCAGGAAGTCCCAGAGAAGCGGAACCTTTGAACTAGGGACCGCGGTTTCTGGCAGACACTTCCAGTTTGAGCGCAGGGGCTTCTCACGTCACCTGCTGCAGACATCCACTCCCCACCCGGACACATAGGCTGGGCTTCGTGCTGTCTTCACTATTCTACGCCCTCGAAGCACAGCAGTGCTAATCACCTCTGAGGCACTTCCAGGGAGGGGGTGGGGAACTCTCTCCCAGAGCTCTCTCTTAGCTCGGGCTCAGGAGCCTCTGCATCCATCCGGTCTGGGAAGAAGCTGGTAAAGAAGTAAATAATTTCCTACCCCAGAGACAGACCCCAAAAGATTTTTTTAAGTATGAGCAAAAAAGCTAGAAAAACCATAGATTCCTTCTATACAGAGAAAGAGCGGGTATCCAACCCCGAGGAAGTTGACAGCAGAGAATCAACAGACAACAACCTAAAGGGGAACGATTCCTGCCCCCCATCACATAACTCTCTCCTAGAAGAAGCTCTTAAAAAATTGAGGGAGATCGAAGAAAAATGGGGAAAAGAAAGGGAAGTTATGATAGAGAATAACAACGTCCTGAAATTGGAGTTGGAAAAAATAAAGAATTCACAGGAGATGCAGGGAAACAAAATTAGTGAATTAGAAAAGGTTAAAAAAACACAGGAAAGTAGGATTTCTGAATTGGAAAAGATAAAAAAGTCTCAAGAAAATAGAATTTCTGAATTGGAAAAAGAAAATAATTCTCAAAAAAAAAAAATTAGGGAAATGGAAAAAAATTCAATAGAGCAAAATAATTCATTTAAAAACGAAATTGGGCATTTACAAAAAGAACTAAAAACTGTGAAAGAAGAAAATAACTCCTTAAAAGTCAGGATGGAACAAATAGAAATGAATGATTCACAGAGAACCCAAGAATCAGTCAAACAAAACAAAAAAAAAAAAAATGAGAAGCTGGAGAACAACGTCAAATACTTACTGGGAAAATCTATAGACCTGGAAAATAGATCTAGGAGAGATAATCTGCGGATTATTGGACTTCCAGAAAACTATGACCAAAAAAAGAGCCTAGATTCTATTTTACAGGAAATTATCAAAGAGAACTGTCCAGAGATAATAGAAACAGAAGGGAAAGTAGATGTGGAAAGAATTCATCGAACTCCTTCTGAAATAGACCCTAAAAAAAGAACACCACGGAATATTGTGGCTAAGCTGCAGAATTACCACACAAAGGAGAAAATCCTGCAAGCAGCTAGAAAAAAACAATTTAAATACCAAGGTGCCACAATAAGGGTCACCCAAGATCTGGCTGCCTCCACATTAAAAGATAGAAGGGCCTGGAACCTGATATTCCGAAAGGCAAAAGATCAAGGACTGCAACCAAGAATGAACTACCCAGCTAAGTTTAGCATCTTTTTCCATGGAAGAAGATGGTCATTCAATGAAACAGAGGAATTCTATATGTTTCTAAGAAAAAAACCAGACTTAAACAAAAAATTTGATCTACATCCACAAGACTGAAGAGAAACAGAAAAAGGTACACAGAACCCTTGAGAACTGTAACTCTGTTGTGGGTATATAAAAAATACTCAAGGATAATTTGATTTTACTGATATAAAAGAAAAAAAGGGGGGTGTGGTAAAGGGAAGGAGGTCGGTTCAGAAAAAGGGGAAGGAGTGATAAAAAGAGGGAAACTACATCCCAGGAAGAGACATAGAAAATACACCATATCTGAGGGAACTTAGTGAGGGGGAGAATCATTGTGTGAATCTTACTCTCATCAGAAGAGGCTCAAAGAGGAAATAATTAACATATTTGTTTTTCAGAGAATTTTCTCTCACCTCATTAAAAGGGGGGAGAGGAAAAGGGGAAAGGAAAAGGAGAATAAGTGAAGGGACTTGGAGGGAGGGGGGAGGGATCCTAAAAAAAAAAAAAAAGAGGGAGGGTTGCGCGTCACAAGGGGGGTCTGTAAATTAAATATCGGGGAGGGGGATCAGGGGGGTCAAGGGAAAAAAGTATAATCTGGGGATAATACGATGGCAGGAAACACAGAATTAGTAATTTTAACTGTAAATGTGAATGGGATGAACGATCCCATCAAACGGAGACGGATAGTAGATTGGATCAAAAAGCAGAACCCTACAATATGTTGCCTACAGGAAACACACTTAAAGCAGGGAGATACATACAGAGTAAAGGTAAAAGGTTGGAACAGAGCCTATTATGCTTCAGGTAAAGCCAAAAAAGCAGGGGTAGCTATCCTTATCTCAGATCAAGCAAAAGCAGAAGTAGATCTCGTTAAAAAAGATAAGGAAGGAAACTATATCCTGCTGAAAGGTAGCATAAATAATGAAGCCATATCAATACTAAACATATATGCACCAAGTGGTATAGCATCTAACTTTCTAAAGGAAAAGTTAAGAGAACTGCAAGAAGAAATAGACAGTAAAACTATAATAGTGGGAGATCTCAACCTTGCACTCTCAGATTTAGACAAATCAAACCACAAAACAAACAAGAAAGAAATTTAAAAAGTAAATAGAATATTAGAAAAACTAGGTATGATAGACCTTTGGAGAAAACTGAATGGCAATAGAAAGGAATATACTTTCTTCTCAGCAGTTCATGGATCCTATACAAAAATTGACCATATATTAGGACATAAAGATCTCAAAATTAAATGTAGGAAGGCAGAAATAATAAATGCCTTCTTCTCAGATCACAATGCAATAAAAGCTACATTCAGTAAAAAGTTAGGGGTAAATAGACCAAAAAGTAATTGGAAACTGAATAATCTCATCTTAAAGAATGACTGGGTGAAAGAGCAAATTATAGAAACAATTAACAATTTCACCCAAGATAATGATAATGATGAGACATCATATCAAAATCTTTGGGATGCAGCTAAAGCAGTAATAAGGGGAAATTTTATATCTTTAGAGCCTTATTTGAAGAAAATTGAGAAAGAGAAGATTAACGAATTGGGCCTGCAACTTAAAAGGCTAGAAAAAGACCAAATTATAAACCCCCAACCAAAAATTAAACTCGAAATACAAAAATTAAAAGGAGAAATCAATAAAATTGAAAGTAAAAAAACTATTGAATTAATAAATAAAACCAAGAGTTGGTTTTATGAAAAAGCCAATAAAATAGATAAACCTTTGGTAAATTTGATCAAAAAAAAGAAAGAGGAAAATCAAATTGATAGTCTTACAAATGAAAAGGGGGATCTTTCCACCAATGAAGAGGAAATTAGAGAAATAATAAGGAGTTACTTTGCCCAACTTTATGCCAATAAATTTGATAACTTAAGTGAAATGGATGACTTTCTCCAAAAATATAGGCTCCCTAGATTAACAGAGGAGGAGATAAATTGCTTAAATAGTCCCATTTCAGAAAAAGAAATAGAACAAGCTATTAATCAACTCCCCAGGAAAAAATCCCCAGGGCCAGATGGATTCACATGTGAATTCTACCAAACATTTAAAGAACAATTAGCCCCAATGTTATATAAATTATTTGAAAAAATAGGGGATGAAGGAGTCCTACCAAACTCCTTTTATGACACAGACATGGTACTGATACCTAAACCTGGTAGATCGAAAACTGAGAAAGAAAATTATAGACCAATCTCCTTAATGAATATTGATGCTAAAATCTTAAATAAGATATTAGCAAAAAGACTTCAGAAAATCATCTCCAAGATAATACACTATGATCAAGTAGGATTTATTCCAGGAATGCAGGGCTGGTTTCATATTAGGAAAACTATTAATATAATTGACCATATTAATAATCAAATTAATAAGAACCATATGATCATCTCAATAGATGCAGAAAAAGCATTTGACAAAATCCAACATCCATTCCTACTAAAAACTCTTGAGAGTATAGGAATAAGTGGATTATTCCTTAGAATAATCAGGAGTATATATTTAAGACCGTCAGTAAGCATAATATGCAATAGAAATAAACTGCAACCTTTCCCAGTAAGATCAGGAGTGAAACAAGGTTGCCCACTATCACCATTACTATTCAATATAGTACTAGAAACGCTAGCCTCGGCAATAAGAGCCGAGAAAGAGATTCAAGGAATTAGAGTAGGAAATGAGGAAATTAAACTATCACTTTTTGCAGATGACATGATGGTATACTTAGAGAACCCCAAAGACTCTGCTAAAAAGCTACTAGAAATAATTCAAAATTTCAGCAAAGTGGCAGGATACAAAATAAATCCACATAAATCCTCGGCATTTTTATATATCACTAACAAAATGCAACAGCAAGAGATACAAAGAGAAATTCCATTCCAAACAAATGTTGAGAGTATAAAATATTTGGGAATCCATCTACCAAAGAAAAGTCAGGAATTATATGAGAAAAATTACAAAACACTTGCCACAAAAATAAAATCAGATTTAAATAATTGGAAAGACATTCAGTGCTCTTGGATAGGCCGAGCGAATATAATAAAGATGACAATACTCCCCAAACTAATCTATTTATTTAGTGCTATACCAATCAGACTCCCAAGAAACTATTTTAATGACCTAGAAAAAATAACAACAAAATTCATATGGAAGAATAAAAGGTCAAGAATTGCAAGGGAACTAATGAAAAAAAAGTCAGAGGAAGGTGGTCTAAGTGTACCTGATCTAAAGCTATATTATATAGCAGCAGTCACCAAAACCATTTGGTATTGGCTAAGAAATAGACCGGTAGATCAGTGGAACAGATTAGATACAAAGGACAAAAAAGGGTACATCTATAGCAATCTAATCTTTGACAAACCCAAAGATTCCAACATTAGGGATAAAAATTCATTATTCGGAAAAAACTGTTGGGAAAACTGGAAATTAGTATGGCAGAAATTAGATATGGATCCACACTTAACACCATATACCAAGATAAGATCAAAATGGGTCCATGATTTAGGCATAAAGAGGGAGATAATAAATAGATTAGAGGAACAGAGGATAATCTACCTCTCAGACTTGTGGAGGAGGAAGGAATTTATGACCAGAGGAGAACTAGAGATCATTATTGATCACAAAATAGAAGATTTTGATTACATCAAACTAAAAAGTTTCTGTACAAATAATACTAATGCAAACAAGATTAGAAGGGAAGTAACAAATTGGGAAAATATTTTTAAAAACAAAGGTTCTGACAAAGGTCTCATTTCCAAAATATATAGAGAACTGACCCTAATTTATAAGAAACCGAACCATTCTCCAATTGATAAATGGTCAAAGGATATGAACAGACAATTCTCAGAGGAAGAAATTGAAACTATATCCACTCACATGAAAGAGTGTTCCAAATCACTACTGATCAGAGAAATGCAAATTAAGACCACTCTGAGATACCACTACACACCTGTCAGATTGGCTAAGATGACAGGAACAAATAATGACAAATGTTGGAGGGGATGTGGGGAAATTGGGACACTAATACATTGCTGGTGGAGTTGTGAAAGAATCCAGCCATTCTGGAGAGCAATCTGGAATTATGCCCAAAAAGTTATCAAACGGTGCATACCCTTTGACCCAGCAGCGCTACTACTGGGATTATATCCCAAAGAAATACTAAAGAGCGGAAAGAGACATATATGTGCCAAAATGTTTGTGGCAGCTCTTTTTGTTGTAGCTAGAAACTGGAAGATGAATGGATGTCCATCAGTTGGAGAATGGTTGGGTAAATTGTGGTATATGAAGGTTATGGAATATTATTGCTCGGTAAGAAATGACCAGCAGGAGGAATATAGAGAGGCCTGGAGAGACTTAAATCAACTGATGCTGAGTGAAATGAGCAGAACCAGAAGATCACTATACACTTCAACAACAATACTGTATGAGGATGTATTCTGATGGAAGTGGAAATCTTCAACATAAAGAAGATCCAATTCACTTCCAGTTGATCAATGATGGACAGAGGTAGCTACACCCAGAGAAGAAACACTGGGAGGGGAATGAAAATTGTTAGCACTAATATCTGTCTGCCCAGGTTGCATGTACCTTCGGATTCTAATGTTTATTGTGCAACAAGAAAATGATATTCGCACACATGTATTGTACCTAGACTATATTGTAACACATGTCAAATGTATGGTATTGCCTGTCGTCGGGGGGAGGGAATAGAGGGAGGGGGGGTAATTTGGAAAAATGAATACAAGGGATAATATTATAAAATATATATATATATATATATATATATATATATATATATATATATATATATATATATATATATAATAAAAAAAAAAGAATGCTCTTCACACAAAAATAAATGTTTTAGGATAAAAAAAAAAAAAAAAAAAAAAAAAAAAGAATAGATGGAATTCCTTTATTTCGTTGAATGTCCCTCTTCTTCCCTGGAAAAAGATGCTAATTTTTGCTGGGTAAGTTATTCTTGGCTGCATGCCAAGTTCCTTAGCCTTTTGCAATATCATATTCCAGGCCCTTTGCTCCTTTAATGTGGATGCTGCTAGATCCTGGGTTATCCTTATTGTGGCTCCTCCATATCTGAATTGATTTTTTCTAGCAGCTTCCAATATTTTTTCCTTCATCTGATGGTTTGTGAACTTGGCCACTATATTTCTTGGCCTTTTGATTTTAGGGTCCCTTTCAGTAGGTGATCGATGAATTTTTTCAATGTTTATTTTACCCTCTGTTTCTAAAACGTCTGGGCAGTTCTCTTTGATGATTTCCTGGAAATAGTGTCCAGGCTCTTTTTTTCATCATATTTTTCAGGAGTACAATTATTCTCAGATTGTCTCTCCTGGATCTATTTTCCAGGTCTGTTGTCTTCCCAAGAAGGTATTTGACATTTTTTCCATTGTTTCATTTTTCTGATTTTGCTTGATTGATTCTTGGTGTCTCCTCGAGTCATTCACTTCTATTTGTTCAATTCTGATTTTCAATGATGTATTTTCTTCACTCACTTTTTTATATATCTTTTTTTAATTGTCCAATTGAGTTTTTAAGTGAGTTTTTCTGTTCTATGGAATTTTTTTCCATTTCACCAATTTTATTTTTAGAGAGGTATTTTCTTTTTCCAACTCACTAATTTTGTTTTTCAATGATTTGATTTCTTTATCCACTCACTCTGTCTTTAAATGTGTGGGATGACTTTTCCAGACTCTCTTGCCAGGCTTCCCTTTCCTTTTCCCTTTTCTCTTCTAGCTCTCTTGTGAAAGCCTTTTTGATTTCCTCTATGAGAGTTTTGTGTATTGAGGTGCAGATCATATCCTCCTTTGGGGATCCCTCTAGGAAAAGTTTGTTTTTAGTCTCCTCAGGGTTTGAAGTCTGCTCTCTATCCATATAGAAGCTGTCACTGGTTAGAGCCCTTTTACATTTTTTTGTTCATTTTGTCAGAGCAGAATCAAAGAAAACAAACTGACAAGAAAAACAAATGCAGTTTGCTTTTTTGGGGAGGATGAGGCTGGATGGTGTTACTAGGCTTTCTCTATAGACTGCCGGAGACAGCAGCAAGGCACTAACAGGACAGCAATGGTCTGAGGCTCTGAGGCTCTAAGAACGAGCTGAGTGACTCTGGGTGGGGGTGGTCATGTCCTGAGAGACACTAACTTTTCGGGGTTTTATTATTTACCCCCTGTGTTTACAGCTTCTCTGCTGATCCTGGCTTGCTGCCAAGACAGAATATCCACACTGGGGTAAAGGTCATTCCACAGAAAAGGCAGAAATTGCACCTCACCCCAGTCTTCACAGTTTGAGCTGCCTTGCTCTCGCTGCTTGCCCTCAGCCTGTGTCTGATCTGTTTGTCCCTCCTCCGAGCAAAAATAGACCTTTTCTGGCAAATTTCAAGAATGCCTTCTGTTGGTAATTATTTGTGGGGTTTTTTCTGGTCAAGCATTAATTCCGAGGCTTTTCATGAAATAAATTCTGAGAGAAAATGTGGAGCTCAAGCAGCTGTGTGCCTCCACAATCTTGGCCAGAAGTCCCCTTCTATCCACTATTCCATATTAATTCTCTTGTATTCTCCAGAATCTACAGAATGTTTCACATTTAGTAGGCATGTAATAATTCAGGAAGATTTGGTTCTAGCTAAGCTTTCAAAATTAACTTTAACAAATTGTGTATACATACACTTAGCCAAATAATCCAAAGGCCCCAAGGGTGTTTTTCAAAGACTTGGCAGCCCTCTGTGGTCAGGATAATGTTCCCTTTACTGATGGGGATAAAAAGCTCTAAGTATTTGGAATGTACAATGAATACCAGCAAATGATGCACATTACTCTTATAAAAGCTTCTGAGAGATGCTTGAAGCAGCTCTTGAGAGGTAGTGAGTACAGTTGGGTAAATCCCCATTCAGAGTATCTATATAAGTAGCTCCTAGTATGGTTATATTCTTTATCTGACATTTTTTTCCAACAAGATTTGTTCATTCTTTAACAAGTATGTACATGTGCTTCTGATACCTTTCTAAGCAACTGGAGGGGGGAAAATTATATTTCCAGAGGAGAAAAATGTACAATCCTTTGAAAATTTTTGCTATAACTAAATTTAGCAAATGTTCCTTAATACAATAGCAACCTCTTTTATGACCTTTTTCAATTATATTGGGTTACTACATTTAGATGAAAAATAAAAAAAACTAATCTCCAATCCCTTTATATAATGTTGTATAATTTTCTAAATGGTTTTATTTATCACAACTACACAATTGTGCAAATTGATCCCTCATCCATGCTCTTCCAACCTTCTAAATTATGAACTTCAGATGTGTAAGGGCAATGTCAATTTATTTTTATTAGTCCAACATTTAGAAATCAACTGACCAATCAAACCTTTATTGATTGCTTACAGTGAATCAGGCACTTAGCCCTAGAGATAAAAAGACCAAAAAAAAAAAAAAAAAAAAAAAGGCACAATTGTAATGGGCCAGAACTTTGGAGAAATATACTTGAGGCAAGGATTTTTACAACAAGGTGTTAACTCAGTGGAATTGATAAGACAATGGTTATCTAGTTTAGCATGGTTATTAATAGTTCTCTAGTTCAGAATGATTGATTTAACCTTGCAACAAATAATGGTTCCCTAGTGATATAATGATTAGCTTATACTCAGTATGACCAATTGATTTAAGTATAATAGAATATATAAACTGTGTACAAGAGAAGACTTGACCAGCCTCATGGTAGCTCTCCTGCCTTCATCACTTCTCCACTAAGACCAAGGACCCAGACTGATCCTGAGATCCTCCAGAGAGCTAGTCTGGACACTATATTTTAATCCACCCTGGTGTGGGGGCTCTAGAAAGCATTGAGATGTGCAGACTACTGACTGGCTGATTCACTGAAACTGATGACATAGCCTGAGAGACTGAAGGAGAAAATAAAGATTTTGGATTTATCCCTGACTATTCTCATGGTGATTATTCTGCTGAAATCAAGTTAACATTTTATATGTTTGTAGACATCTAAATACATGCAAAATATATGTTGCAGTGATGTGGTGGGATCAGCAGTGAACAAGATTGTTCAGAATCTTGTTCCGCACCCCCTATCTTTCTACTCACTGCCTACATACCTTTCCTGACATAAACATTCTCTTTCTAAACTGGGAAGTTGTAACAAAAAAGAATCTTTAGTTCTCAACTTTTTAAGTCTGAGCTCCTTGCAAATTGTGGCACTTTGGCAATCATGGTAGCCTTAAAGTTCTCTTTCTCCTGGGAAGTTCCCTTTGAATTGTCTCCTCTCAAAAACACTCCCCAAAAGTACTTTGAGGCTAACAAATGTCAATTTATAATATTGTTTATAAAGAAAAAGTAAATATTAAAAATAGAAAAAGGCAAACAGAATTTTTGCTTGCCTAGAGAAAAAGACTTCAGGTTCTATGAGGGAGTTTATGGGAAGAAAAGAAATATAGAATTACTACTTTGAAAAACTATTGTTGTGATATGAGGCAGAGAATGTTCAACAATATATTATCTATCCCAACATTACTCATTTCCCAATAGTCCCACTAGCCCTAAGCCAGGAGTTTAATTTGCATTTCTCCAATTATTAGTAATTTAGAACAATTTTATATGGCTATTGTTAGATTATTATTATTATCATTGTCTTCCTCTGAAAACTGCACATTCATATCTTTTGACCAATTATTATTTTTTCTTGTTTTTTTTTCTTGGAAGTTTGATTCTCTCTCCCCTCTCCCTGCCCTGCCTAGTCTGTACATATGGTATGTATGTGTAAGAAATGAGGTCTTTATCAAAAAACTCAAGACAAAAATATTTTGCCAGTTTCCTGATTTTTTTCTAATTTTAGCTACATTGATTTTGTTTATATAAAAAACTTTAAATTTTATATAATCAGAATTGTTCGTTTTATTTCTTGTGAATCTCTCTGTCTTTTTTTTTTTTTTTTTTTTTTTTGGTCACAAACTCTTCCCCTTTCATCTAATAATTTGCTCGTGATATGACTGTCTAAATTATGTACACTATGCATGTGCAAAGTGCATGATATAAACTTTGAACTATCAGTCTGTTCTATTTTCGGTGAAAATATTTGCTAATTTTCCAAATAGGTTTTGGTAAATACTGAACTCTTGACCCATGATCTGGAATTTTTGGGCTTAATCAAATTCTAGTTTACTGTGCTCATTTCTTTCTGTATATTTAATATCTAATCTGTTCCAATGATTAACCTATTTCTTAGCCAGTACATAATTGTTCTGGTTGACTATAGCTTTATAGAATAATTTAAGACATGGTACTGCTAAATCATCTTTATTCAGATTTTTTTCATTGCTTCTTGATATTTTTGAGCATTTTTTCCTCAAGATGAATTTTGTTATTTTTTTCCTTGCTCTGTAAAGTAATTTTTCAGTAGTCAAATCATTATGGAACTGAATTGAAAATTAATTTAGGTAGTATTGTCATTTTAACTATGTTATTTAACCCTAGCAATGAACAAGTAATATTTTCCCTATTATTTGGGTCTTTGCTATCTCTACTAAGTAGATGCTTTTTATCTAAGTGTTCTATACAGTTTTGTGTAGTTCAAATATGTTCATTTAATTTTTATATGTGTGTTGATAGCTAGATGTAGATAGAAAAAATGTAAAAGCCAGCAGCATAAAGATAATTTATTTACAACAATAAGAGAAATTCGAACTGATACAATTCTGAAGTTATACCTTCTACTCATTACAATAGAAAAAAATGACAAAAAAAGGAAAGTAACAATTTTTGGAGTAATGAACAATTACATGTTCAACTATTCTTGAAAAAAAAATTGAAACTAAATCCTCTCTATGACACCAATGTGGCCTAATTTCTGCCATATTAATTCCTAATTATCCCAAAAATTTTTGTCAAATTGTAAATTGTTATTCCAGAAGCTGGGCTCTTTGAGTCTATCAAACACTAGATTACTATAGTCATTGATTATTTTGTTTTGAGAATCTAACTTATTCCACTTACTGACTACTCTATTTCTTAACCAGTATTAAATGGGTGTAGCTGGTTCAGTTCATTACTGTTCTATTGGAGCTAATTTGGTTCATCTCATTGTTGAAGAGGCCTTGTCCATCAGAACTGATCATCATATAGTATTGCTGTTGAAGCATATAATGATCTCCTTGTCCTCCACATTTCACTCAGCATCAGTTCATGTAAGTCTCTCCAGGCTTTTCTGAAATCATCCTGCTGGTCATTTCTTACGAACAATAATATTCCATAATATTCATATACCACAATTTATTCAGCCATTCCCCAATTTGTGGGCATCCACTCAGTTTCCAGTTTCTGGCCACAAACATTTTAGCACATACAGGTTCTTTTCCTCCCTTTAAAATCTATTTGGGATATAAGCTGGATAAAAATGTATGCACAATTTGATAACTTTTTAAGCATAGTTCCAAATTGCTCTCCAGAATGGCTGGATGTATTCACAATTCCACCAACAATATATCAGTGTCCCAGTTTTCCCACATCCCCTCCAACATTCCACATTATCTCTCCCTGTCATTCTAGCCAATCTGACAGGTATGTAGTGGTATCTCAGACTTGTCTTAATTTGCATTTCTCTGATTAATAATGATTTGGAGCATCCTTTCTTGTGGCTAGAAATAGTTTCAATTTCTTCGTCTGAGAATTCCCTGTTCATATCCTTTGACAATTTATCAATTGGAGAATGGCTTGATTTCTTACAAATTAGAGTCAATTATGTATTTATTTTGGCAATGAGGCCTTTATCAGAACCTTTGACTGTAAAAATGTTTTCCTAGTTTATTGCTTTCCTTCTAAACTTGTCTGCATTAGTTTTGTTTGTACAAAAACTTTTCAATTTGATATAATCAAAATTTTCAATTTTGTGATCATTAATGATCTCTAGTTCTTCTTTGGTCATAAATTCATTCCCCTTCCACAGGTCTGAGAAGTAAACTACCCTGTTCTTCTAATTTATTTATAATCTCGTTCTTTATGCCTAGGTCATCAACCCACTTTGACCTCATCTTGGTGTATGGTATAAAGTGTGGGTCAATGCCTAGATTCTGCCACAATAACTTCCAATTTTCCCAGAAATTTTTGTCAAATAGTGAGTTCTTGTCCCAAAAGCTGGGGTTGTTGGGGATGTCAAACACTAGATTATTAAAGTGATTGACTGTTTTGTCCTTTGAACCTAAAGTATTCCACTGATCTACTAGTCTATTTGTTAGCCAATACCAAATGGTTTTGATAACCATGCTTTATAATATAATTTTAGATCTGCTACAGCTAGGCCACCTTCATTTGATTATTTTTCATTAATTCTCTTGAAATTCTTGACCTTTTTTTTTCCATTTACTTTGTTGTTATTTTTTCTAGGTCATTAAAATAGGTTTTTAGGAGTCTGGTATAACACTAAATAAATAGATTAGTTTAGGTAGTGTTGTCATCTTTATTTTATTTGCTTTCCCTATCCAAGAGCATTTAATATTTTTCCAATTGGTTAGATCTGACTTTATTTGTGTGAAAAGTGTTTTATAGTTTTGCTCATATAGTTTCTGATTTTCCCTTGGCAGATAGATTCCTAAATATTTTATACTTTTGCTAGTTACTTTAAATAGAATTTCTCTTTGTAACTCTAAGTGTTGGATTTTGTTATTGACATATAAGAATGCTGATGATTTATGTGGGTTTATTTTGTATCCTGTAACTGTGCTTAAGGTGTGGATTATTTTTAATAACTTTTTAGTAGAATCTCTGAGGTTCTCTAAGTATACCATTATATCATCAGCAAAGAGTAATAATGTGGTTTCCTCATTACCTATTCTAATTCCTTTAAACTCTTTCTCAACTCTTACTGCCAAAGCTAGCATTTCTAATACAATATTGAATAATAATGGTGATAGTGGTCAACTTTCTTTCATTCCTGATCTTATTGGGAATGGTTCCAGTTTATCCCCATTACATATGATGCTTACTGATAGTTTTAAAAGTATGCTCCTGACTATTTTAAGGAATAGTCCATTTATTCCTATACTCTCAAGTGTTTTTAATTGGAATAGATGTTGGATTTTATCAAATGCTTTTTCTGCATCTATTGAAATGATCATCTGGTTTTTGTTAATTTGGTTATTAATATGGTCAATTATACTATTACTTTTCCTAATATTGAACAATTCCTGCTATAAATCCTACTTGATGATGGTGTATTATCGTGGGGATGATTATCTGTAGTATTTTTCTTAATACCTTATTTAAGATTTTAGCTTCAATATTCATTAGGGAGATTGCTCTATAATTTTCTTTTTCTGTTTTCAACCTACCTGGTTTAGCTATCAGTACCATGTCTTTACCACATAAGGAATTTGGTAGGACTCCTTCATTCCCTATTTTTTCAAATAATTTATATAGCATTGAGGCTAATTGTTCGTTAAATGTTTGGTAGAATTCATATGTAAATCCATCTGGTCTTGGGGATTGATTAATAGTTTATTCTATTTCTTTTTCTGAAATAGAACTATTTAAGCAATTTATTTCCTCCTCTGTTAATCTGGGAAGTCTATATTTTTGGAAGTAGACATCCATTTCACTTAGGTTATCAAATTTATTGGCATAAAGTTGGACAAAGTAACTCCTTATTATTGCTCTAATTTCCTCTTCATTGGTGGAAAGTGCTCCCTTTTCATTAAGACTAACAATTTGATTTTCCTCTTTCCTTTTTGTAATCAGATGTACCAAAAGTTTATCTATTTTACTGGCTTTTTCATAAAACCAACTCTCAGTTTTATTTATTAATTCAATAGTTGTTTTGTTTTGTTTTGTTCTGTTTTACTTTCAATAGTGTTAATTTCATTTAATTTTATCAAGTTTAGTATTTGGTTGTGGGTTTATTTTACCTTCTGGTTCTATTACATCTGGGATGATTTCCTGTATTATAGTATATGGCCTTTTTTTTTTCCTCATAATTTTCAGGAAGTCCAATAATCCTTAGATTATCTCTCCTAGATCTATTTTCTGGTCTATTGTTTTTTCAAGTAGATATTTAATATTTTTTCTAATTTTTCATTTTTTTTTGGTTTTGCTTGATTGATTCTTGATGTCTCATTAATCATTCATTTCCTTTTTTTTCAGTTCTGTTTTTTACTGAGTTATTTTCTTCATTAGCTTTTTTTTTTTTTTTTTTTTTTTTTTTTTTTTACTTCTTTGTGTATATGTCTGCTTGAGTTTTTAAATGAGTAGTTTTGCTCTATGGAATTTTTTCCCCATTTTACTAATTTTTTTTTTTAAAAATTGAGTTATTCTCTTTTTTCCAATTCACAAATGCTACTTTCTTGGGAATTCTTTATATTTTCCAATTCACAAATCCTACTTTCCTGTGGATTCTTTACCTTTTCCAATTCACATTTCAGGAAGTTGTTACTCTCTTGCATAGCTTCTCTTTCCTTTCCTCATTTTTCTTCTAGATCTCTTTTAATATTTTTAATATTCTCTACCAGTAGAGATTTGTGTGATGAGGCCCAGGTTACATCCCCTTTTGGGGTATTGTCTGGAGACTGTTTGCTATTAGTCTCCTCAGCATTGTAAACCTGCTCTTTTTCTATATAGAAAATATTGATGGATTTTTTTTTTAACTTTTTTATTCATTTTTTCAAGTCTGTAGGATCTGCCTTCATGGCAAGAAGGTTACCAGCTTCCTCTGCAGAGCAGGGATAGATATATGAACAGTAGCTGTCCTGCAAATGGGCTGCAAAAAGCAGTGAAGTACAGGAGTGCTCTGGGAAAAAGTTCCCCACGGAAAGTGACTCAGGCCTAGGTAGCACTACCGAGCTGCTGAAGTGTGCACTAAAGAATTTCGCTGCGTGGATTAGCTGCTGCCCTGGTACTAGAGGATAAGCAGCAAAAGTGTTACTACCCAAGCCAAAGCCCGCTGTGGAGCTGTGGGTATTAGCAGTTGATCAGCGAATAGCCCCACATGGACCAGAAAAGTCTCTGCCCAGGGAAGCACAGTCACACTGTGGAAGTTCTATTGCCCCAGGCCAAGCCCCCCACTGTGAAGATTAGAGGCTGCCCTGGGCTGCACCCTACTTCCGTGCAGATTTGTGACTGCCCCAGCCTGTGCTGCACAATGTAGCTACACAACTGTGCTGTGGTCTGTGCTGAGTCACTTCTAGTTTTGAGTGGGTATAGCCAGATCCCCTTAGGTTCTGGCATTTTTTAGAGTACTCTCTACCTTTGGCTTTAATTTCTCCTCTGGTCTACTGCTTTGCAACCAAGGAAGAGCAGTTAGTCTATGGCATCATCTCTGTAAATCTTCTAACAATGGAGGCCACCCCAACCTGGTATGCTCAATATGCTGACTTCTAGTTCTATCCCTATTTGCTCTGGTCTGTTCCTGCTGCCCAGAACAAACCTTTTGCGGTGATCTTCCAGATTAGCTTCACCTGGCAAGTTGTTGTATTTCTAATCTTCATGAATTTTTACCAGTTAAGCACTATTTTTGAGTCTGAATTTAATAATTGGTCATGAGGGTATGAGAAGATCTTAAAAAGTTATGTGTGCCTTCCCCATCATCTTGGCTCTGCCCCACTCAATTAAACTTTTAAATGAGTTGTTTTGTTCATTGGATTTTTTTTTCCATTTCAGAAATTCTGTTTTTCACTGAGTTGATTATATTTTCAATTTTCACCAAATCTATTCTTTAAGGAGTGATTATCTTCAAATAATTTATGTGTTTCCTTTTCCAAAGTTCTTATTTCCTTTCCCCATTTTTCTAACTCTCTTTTAAAATCCTTTTTGAATTCTTCCAAAACAGCCTTGTCAGATAGAGTCCAATTCATCCGCTCTGTGAGGCCTCATCTGGAGACATTTTATATTATATATAGTCAGTGCTCTTTTTGCTTTTTTGCTCAATTTTCAAGGTTGAGGTCTGCTCTTAGGGCTAAGGGGAGATTGTCCCAAGCTTCCTCTATAGATAACAGCAGCTAGGGTCTGGGGCTGCTGACTTCCTTCCTATTCTGGGTGGACATGCCCAAGTTATGCTGGAGTTCAGGGGCTCATTAGTTGCTGTCTATACTTGCACTGGACATCTCATATCTAATTTGCTGATACACTGGCTTTTGAACCAAGACAGGGTAGCAAACATTTCTGTATTTTGGCTACAAGCCTCCGGAGATATTTCCCTGGGTTGTGGAGGCCACTTCATCCTTGAGCTCTGAGGTGCACCTATGTTCAGCTGCCTTTCCTGTGCCTGATTCAAACAGATATCTTCTGAAGTTCTTCAAAAATATCTTCTGCTGCAAATTTGTTATGCTCCAAATATTTGTGGGTTCTGTCACTCCAAAGCTCTTTCAGAGGCTTAATTTGGTGTTCATTAGAGGAAAGCCAGGCAGAGGTCAGACAAAGACTTATCTTCTCTCTTCCATCTTCCACATATCTTAAATTATATTCTCTTAAAATTCCTTATGTCTTGGACTCCTTTGTTAGTCTAGTAAATTTCTTCCTTCTTACATTTGCTTTTCAGAATAAATTTTTAAAATTAAATACAATTTATAGGATTATAAATATTATCAGCTATTGGAATAAAGTTACCAAAATATTCACAAAGTCATGGACTCTGAGTTAAAAAGTCTTGCAATGATCACAAAAGAAAAAAGAGAGGATTTATACCCACAAAATAGATATTATTGCTATTTGACTTTAGCAAAGAAACAAAGTTGACAATCCATCCCCTGTAATGGCTGAACAAAATGAAACACGATATTACATTGTAAGAAATGATGAATTGAGTAGGATAAACTTGAGAACATTTATATGAAATGATGCTGAGTAGGTAACATAGTGGATATATATAGGTCCAGAACTAGAGTCAAGAAAAGCTGAGTTCAAATCTGGCCTCAGAAACTAGCTGTGTGAATGTGGGCAAACCATTTAACCTTTTTAAATGTTAAACCTACAAGTCCTTGTGAAGTCTGAGCTAACTCCTTAAAGGGCTCAGATTCAGCCAGAGTAAGGATGAGCAAAAGTGTAATGTCCTGTTGTTTAGATTGCAATCACTCTCTGGGAGCAGGATTTCTTGGGGGAGCTTCTGCAGGCAGCCTTGGCTTTAGTTCCTGTTAGAATGTCTCCAGCCAGCTTCAGTCTCTAGTTCCCTCTGAATCTAAAGCCTCTAATCAACATGAACATCAAAGTGGGAATGAATAAGACTCTGCCTCCAAGAGTGTGGGATTGTGGGTTTCCCAGAAATCAATCCTAGTTGTGAATCTCCTGGGAAGTCCATGAGCAGGCTTTTCCTTTAGACTTGTGAATCTGCTGGACTTGTCTGAATCTTCTCCAGCTTCCCTGAAGTTCTCCTCTTGACTGACTCCAGACTGACTCCTTCCAGACTGACTTCCTTCCATAGTTCTTTTTCTAGATTGCCCCCCCACACTGAGTCTTGGCTCCTTTTATCCTCCCAGAGGATTTGTGGGAACTCCTGATAACCAATGAGCTAGTTCTTTTAAACTTTAACACCTTTAAAGGTGTAAACCCCTTTCAGAAGGCTAAAAGTGTAAACTAAAGGTGTGAATTCTGAGCTAGAGAATTGTTAAGTACTGAATTACCACCTAGTAAGGATCCTAACAGGTCCTCATCTGTAAAATGATCTAGAGCAAAAAATGGCAGACCACTCCTATATCTTTGCCAAGAAATCCCAAAAGGAGTCATAAAGACTCATAAATGACTGGAAAAATAACAAATACTTATTTTGCTATAGGGAAATTTGGGGGGGATTGGGGGAAAGAGAGAGGTGAAACTAGTGAGAATGACAATAAGATTGAGGTGAGGTTAAAAAACCAACATCATTCAGCCTAGAAAATAATAACATAGTGGAAATACCTGTGGATTTTGAGTGAGAAGATCTTGGTTTACACCCTGGCTGTGCTGCTTATTTGTGTGACCTAGGGCAACAAGTCATTTAATCTCCCTGGGTCTAAGTTTCCTCATTTGTAAAATGATAGTCTGACATTAGATATCTTTTGAGGTCCCTTCCAAATGTTGATCTATGTAACGAGCTGTCGTCTCTAGAAGCTGCCGGATCGCTCTCTGGGAAGAGATCTGCTGTGTCTACTCAAATCTTTCAGACAGATTCTTCTTCCTGTAGTGAACCGTTGTCTCCAGGCAGTTGCTGTTAACTCTTGTCCTTAGAAGTGTCTTCCCTTCCTGCAGAGAGCCCCGTCAAGCCTGATGCAATTCAGAGTCTTCTTTTTATCTCTGGGAGTCCTCTCTTTTATTCTCCCAGAGAATGGGCGTGGGATAATGCAAGGGCTTCTGGGAAGAACCACCTCAGCCAATGAGCCTGCTCCTTCCATCAAGTCAACCTGAGTTCTCACTTTGTAATTGTCCAACCTGAATTCTCACCTCGTCACTATCCAGACAACCCGAGTTCTCACTTAGTAATCCTAACATCTCCCCCTTTCTTTTGATTTAGAACATAGGACAGTCATGACCTTGAAACATAAATCCATCAATATGGGAAGTATTACAGATAATTACATAAATGACCTTGAAACATAAATCCATCAATATGGGAAGTATTACAGATAATTACATAAATTACATAAGCACATAGTAACATAGTAAGGTAACACATGCTAGAAGTATATAACATAATCATAAATTGAAAATATATAAATGTCCATAAGTCCATTGTCCATTAGTCTCATCTTGTGTGAGGAAGTCCAATGATTCCTGCTGGTTTTTAAAGTTCTTTAACAGTCTTCTTATTATCCATGCTCTTTCAGTGTCAGATGTTTCTTAGATCTTCTCCTTTATTTTGAGATCTTTCTCTTTTTCTGTCTCTCTCTGATGGACAAGGTGAATATGACTCGTTGGCACCCATCTGATTCCTTCTCCTGCTGAAGAAATACAAGCAAACCCTCTCCCCCAGGCAGTTAACCTATCTGGTCCCTTCCATTCACCACTTTCTGGATCTCTCCACATCACCTGGCGATTATCTAAGGACAGTGGAGATGCTCTCACTGGACACTGCCCTTCTGGTGGGTTATAAAACCTGTCTGCTGGAGCCAGTGCATCTTTGTCAAAAATTAGAAAATTAATGGTATAGAGAACTAAATTTAGAAGTTCCCTAGGGCTACCTGTGGCTCCCCCTTTCTTTTGTTTTTGGAGGAGTGTCTTAATATCTCTGTTTCTTCTCTCTACTATTGCCTGCCCTTGAGGATTAAAGGGTATGCCTGTGGTATGTAAAATCTTATACTGTGCACAAAAGTGTGTAAAATGTTTGGACGTATATGCAGGTCCATTGTCTGTTTTTATTGCTTGTGGCACACCCATAATTGCAAAAGCTTGTATAAGGAATTCAGTGACCACTCGGGCTGTCTCTTTTGCTGCTGGCATTGCAAATGTGAATCCTGAAAAGGTGTCTACCACTACATGGATAAAAGATAGACGACCAAAAGTTTTATAATGGGTCACATCCATTTGCCAAATTTCATTGGGTCTCAAACCACGAGGATTCTTCCCTGGAGGGAGTGTAGGAGCATGGAAAGGAAGACAAGCTGTACAGCTTTTTACTATGCTCCTAGCTTCCTCTCTTGTGATTCCAAATTGTAAACGTAAAGCTCGAGCAGCCTGATGATATTTAGAATGAGATTCTTGTGCTTCCTGAAATAAAAGGACTACTGGCTAACATGGTTAGAAGGCTATCTGCCTTTGAATTTCCATCAAAAATGGGACCTGGAAGTCCACTATGTGAGTGGACATGCAAGATATAAATCTTGCCTGGATGTTTTCTCACTTGCTCTTGAAGTTCCTTAAAGAGCTGATAAATATTGGAGGCTGCAAATTTTATTTGGGCTGTGGCAATTCTTTGTACTACACCTACTGAATAGGCTGAATCAGTAATTATATTTACGTCTCCTGGGTAATAAGTGAGAGCTAGCATGATAGCAAATAATTCATTCTGTTGAGTGGATTGAAAAGGAGTCCTGATTACTCTCTTTATGGTTAAATCATGAGAGTATATGGCACAAATATTTTCTTTGGAGGCATCTGTAAAGATTGTTGGTGCTTGAAGAGGAACCTTAGAAACCTTTTCTTCAAAAATCCATCGCCAATTATGTAGTAGCCGGGTAATCTTTAATGGAGATCCATGTGCAAAATTTGGAGCGGTGGCCAATAAAATTTGCCATTCTGGGATGGTCTCACAGCATACATTAATTTGTGCGTTAGTATAGAATGTGTATATTTTTTTAGGACTTATTCCAGATAATTGTGTTACTCTCTTAATAGCCTTTAATAAAATCCTAGCCACAAGCTAGGGTAAGGTGTAAGGCTTTGTTCTGGTTGTGCTGGGAGGTTCACCCACTCAATCACTCTGTCTCCTTGATGAAGGACTGCTGTGGGTGCCTCTTTTGTAGCAAAAACTGATATTTCCAAGGGTTTTTGAGTGACTCTTTCAACCACATTGGATAAAGCCAGTTCAACTTCTCTCAAAGCCTTTTGTGCTTCTTTTGTAAGCTGGCGTGGTGAATTTAAAGCACTGTCTCCCCTTAAAATGTCATATAGAGGTTGTAGTTGATTGGTAGTTAAGCCTAACACTGGACGCATCCATTGGATATCTCCTATTAATTTTTGAAAGTCATTTAAGGTGTTCAACTTCTCTGTTCTTAAAGAAAGCTTTTGTACTGTGAGTGTCTTAGGATATACTTCATATCCTAAATATTGAAAAGGAGCATGTCTTTGAATTTTTTCTGTAGCTATATGCAGTTTGTAGTACTTTAATGTTTCCATGGTCCTTTGTAGACATGCCTCTAACATTTGTTCCTCAGGTGCACATCCCAAAATATCATCCATATAATGTAACAATATTACTTTTGGAAATGCTTTTCTTATTGGAGCAAGAGCAGCTGCAACATACATTTGGCACATAGTAGGGCTGTTTTTCATTCCCTGTGGCAAAACTGTCCATTCATATCTTTTATAAGGCTCAGCCAAATTAACACTAGGCACTGAAAAAGCAAATCTTTTCATATCCTCCTTATCTAGAGGAATAGAATAGAAACAATCCTTAATGTCTATAACCCATAGAGGGCATTCTCTTGGCAACTGAGTAGGAGATGGAAGTCCAGGCTGAAGAGTTCCCATAGTTTCCATCTGTTCATTTACTCTTCTTAGATCAGTTATCATCCTCCATTTTCCAGATTTCTTTTTCACCACAAATACTGGGGAATTCCAAGGACTTAGAGAAGGCCACAAGTGTCCTTGGTCAAGTTGTTCTTGCACTATGTCTAATAAGGCCTGAATTTTATCACTTCTTAAGGGCCACTGTTCTACCCACACTGGTGAATCAGTCTTCCACTGAATAGGAACTGGTGAAAGTGCAGGTAGGCCTTCAACAGCAGCCCTGCCTAAAAAGCCGAAGTGCTTATTTGTAATCCTATCTGCTGTAAAATGTCTCTTCCCCACAGATTGATGGGGATTTTTTCAACCACAAAAGGAGTAAAAGCTCCTGTTTCTCCTTCAAATACCCATCTCAAAGGCCTAGCACTAACTTCTGCTGCTATTGATCCTCCCACCCCAGACATATAGGTGTCTGCTTTAATCTTTGGCCAGTGACCGGGCCAATTGGCACCTCTAATAACTGTACGATCTGCACCCGTGTCTACCAATCCTTCAAATGGTATTCCGTTTATATAAATAGTAAGCATAGGTCGGTCAGCTGTCACAGCTGCTGTCCAATATATTCCTGGATTTTGTTCATTGGAGTCAAAATCTAGGCGACTATCACTAGGTTGCTTATTAGGGGTCCGTAACAATAAGCCTGATGCTACTACTTCTCCTGGTTGATAAATCACACGTTGTCTGCCTGTGTTAGTGACTGGGATATTAGATACACGTTCTCCAGTCTCCCACATCAGTGTATGGATGGACACAGTTTTGTAGGCACTCTCAGAAGGTGAAATGGTCAAGCCTACTGTGCCTGGAGGCAAAGGATCCATAGGCTCAACAGGAACAGATTTCACTTCTCCAGGGAGTATCTCGGTAGTCTCTACTGCACACAACTCTATTTTTCCTAATTTCAATCCCTTTCTTCCATCTGATTGCCTTTTGGCTGATTGATCGTGTCTTAAAATTCTCTGGATGTAACCTCGGCTGCCATCATGCCCCACTTGGGGGGCTGAAGCTGGGCCCCACCTGTCATTTCCCTGTGTCAATCTACATTCGGAGGCCCAGTGGAGGCCCTTGTGACATTTTGGACATGGAGTTTTAGGTCTTCTCTCACCCTGTCTTCTCACTGTATCTCCAAATCTACACTGAGCTCTTAGATGCCCAATTTTTCCACATTGAAATACATCGCCGAGTTAGAAGGCCTTTGCCAGGAGGGACCCTGTCTTTCCACATTCATCATTGTCCGGGTGTAAAAAGCATTTGTTCCCACTGTAGCACAGCGTCTTATGATCTCCTCTAAAGGAGCATCTTTGTCTAATCCCCATATAATCCTTTTGCAAATCTCATTGGCATTTTCCTTAGCCAGATGTCTGGTCATTATTTTTGTAGCTGAATTTTCTCCAATAGTTCTTTTGACAGCAGTTTGCAAACGTCCCACAAAATCTGCAAAAGGTTCATTGGAACCTTGCTGTATTTTAGTGAAAGCCTCTCCGCGATCTTTCTGTCCAGGGAGGACACCCCAAGCTTTTATTGCAGCCTTAGCAATTTGTTCATATATTGTCATGGTATAATTAATCTGTTCCGAATTCTCTCCATACTGACCTTCACCAGCTAAGTGCTCAAAAGTGAATTGTGTGTTAACTCCTATTTCCAAATTGCATCTGACTTGAATTTTACATAATTCATGAAATTCCACAAGCCATAATAAATTTTCTCCAGGTTCCAGGCATATCCTTGCTATGGATTTCCAATCATTTGGGGTTAGGACTTCATAAGACAAACCATCTAGTAACATTTTAACATAAGCTGATGTAGCCCCATAAAGGGTACAACCTTTTTTCAAATATTTAATTTTATTCAAATCTAAAGGTGCATATCTTCTCCTTTTTTGACCTACAGAGTCAATATTTTCAATCACAGGATATGCATGTATAAAATCACTTATATCCTGTCATTCTCTCTTAGCTTTAACCAATGCTTTTTCTAATCTTGTCATAGGCTTAGGCTTCTTCACAGGCAATTCTGTTTGTGTTTCTGCCTCTTCCTCTCCTTCTTCTTGCTCCACCCATGAAGGGTTAATTGAGGGAGGAGATGGGAGGTGCTCCTGTTGCTGTTGCTCAGAATTGTACTTAACTTCATTGTTATCTGATTCATCCTTTTCACCTAGTTTAGTTGACACCTCCCCATTTTGCTCCTTCATCTCTTCCTTTAGAATAACATTTTTTAAAGCCATTTGGATTAAATTGTAGGTATGAATTGTATCTTTGGAAACTGAGTTTGGTCTGGAACCAAAGGGTAAAATGTCACAAAGACAATTGTAGTGTTCACCTAATTGCTCTCCTACTAATTTCCACTCATCTGGATCCAATTCTTCTTCCAGAGAAAAAGAAGGACATATGACCTTCACAGTTCTTAAAAGTTCAGTAATTTCCTCTAAAATTATAATCAAGCCTTGGCTTTTCATAACCTTGATGATGCTCTCTAAACATTTTCCTTGAACAGAAGGTGTTTGCCCCATTTCACTATAAGAGATTGCTGGTTTAGCCCTTAACAAGTTCCTTATTTATCTATTAGCACACTCACTTAATCTTTAACAAAGTTTCCTCGTTACTCACGGTTCTGGATTAGAGAGACTGAGATCTGGATGGGAGGCTTTTCCACTGGAATCAGGACCGTGTCTGTCCCTGTTCGGGCACCAAATTGCGAAGGTCTGGTCTAGCTCCTCTTGTCAGGATAAGCAAAAGTCCTTGCCCCACGTTGGGCGCCAATTGTAACGAGCTGTCGTCTCTAGAAGCTGCCGGATCGCTCTCTGGGAAGAGATCTGCTGTGTCTACTCAAATCTTTCAGACAGATTCTTCTTCCTGTAGTGAACCGTTGTCTCCAGGCAGTTGCTGTTAACTCTTGTCCTTAGAAGTGTCTTCCCTTCCTGCAGAGAGCCCCGTCAAGCCTGATGCAATTCAGAGTCTTCTTTTTATCTCTGGGAGTCCTCTCTTTTATTCTCCCAGAGAATGGGCGTGGGATAATGCAAGGGCTTCTGGGAAGAACCACCTCAGCCAATGAGCCTGCTCCTTCCATCAAGTCAACCTGAGTTCTCACCTTGTAATTGTCCAACCTGAATTCTCACCTCGTCACTATCCAGACAACCCGAGTTCTCGCTTAGTAATCCTAACAGATCTATGATCTCTAAAATGAAGGAATTATAGTAGATAACCTAAAAATTCTCATCTAGTTGTGAAACCATGATTTTATGACCCTAAAGGCAAATTAATAATGTCTTTCAAATACACAGAGGCTGCATACCCAGGGTGGTGACTATATGTTAGAAGAGGACAGAATGAAAAGGAAACCAAGTTTAAAGTGCCCAATGGAAGATTTAATCTGATGTAAGGGAAAATATTTCCTGACACTGAGAGTTATTAAACATTGGAATAAGTTCCTGTGGGAGGCTACAAAATCAGAATGTGCTGCGATTTTTTCTAACACAAAACTGCATTAAAAAGAAAAAAAGGTCTTATGCTGCATTTGTTATACTGAAGGTATTGAGCATATATTTAAGACCTTCAGTAAGCATAATATGCAATAGAAATAAACTGCAACCTTTCCCAGTAAGATCAGGAGTGAAACAAGGTTGCCCACTATCACCATTACTATTCAATATAGTACTAGAAACGCTAGCCTCGGCAATAAGAGCCGAGAAAGAGATTCAAGGAATTAGAGTAGGAAATGAGGAAATTAAACTATCACTTTTTGCAGATGACATGATGGTATACTTAGAGAACCCCAAAGACTCTGCTAAAAAGCTACTAGAAATAATTCAAAATTTCAGCAAAGTGGCAGGATACAAAATAAATCCACATAAATCCTCGGCATTTTTATATATCACTAACAAAATGCAACAGCAAGAGATACAAAGAGAAATTCCATTCCAAACAAATGTTGAGAGTATAAAATATTTGGGAATCCATCTACCAAAGAAAAGTCAGGAATTATATGAGAAAAATTACAAAACACTTGCCACAAAAATAAAATCAGATTTAAATAATTGGAAAGACATTCAGTGCTCTTGGATAGGCCGAGCGAATATAATAAAGATGAAAATACTCCCCAAACTAATCTATTTATTTAGTGCTATACCAATCAGACTCCCAAGAAACTATTTCAATGACCTAGAAAAAATAACAACAAAATTCCTATGGAAGAATAAAAGGTCGAGAATTGCAAGGGAACTAATGAAAAAAAAAAGTCAGAGGAAGGTGGTCTAAGTGTACCTGATCTAAAGCTATATTATATAGCAGCAGTCACCAAAACCATTTGGTACTGGCTAAGAAATAGACCGGTAGATCAGTGGAACAGATTAGATATAAAGGACAAAAAAGGGTACATCTATAGCAATCTAATCTTTGACAAACCCAAAGATTCCAACATTAGGGATAAAAATTCATTATTTGGAAAAAACTGTTGGGAAAACTGGAAATTAGTATGGCAGAAATTAGATATGGATCCACACTTAACACCATATACCAAGATAAGATCAAAATGGATCCATGATTTAGGCATAAAGAGGGAGATAATAAATAGATTAGAGGAACAGAGGATAATCTACCTCTCAGACTTGTGGAGGAGGAAGGAATTTATGACCAGAGGAGAACTAGAGATCATTATTGATCACAAAATAGAAGATTTTGATTACATCAAACTAAAAAGTTTCTGTACAAATAATACTAATGCAAACAAGATTAGAAGGGAAGTAACAAATTGGGAAAATATTTTTAAAAACAAAGGTTCTGACAAAGGTCTCATTTCCAAAATATATAGAGAACTGACCCTAATTTATAAGAAACCGAACCATTCTCCAATTGATAAATGGTCAAAGGATATGAACAGACAATTCTCAGAGGAAGAAATTGAAACTATATCCACTCACATGAAAGAGTGTTCCAAATCACTACTGATCAGAGAAATGTAAATTAAGACCACTCTGAGATACCACTACACACCTGTCAGATTGGCTAAGATGACAGGAACAAATAATGATAAATGTTGGAGGGGATGTGGGGAAATTGGGACACTAATACATTGCTGGTGGAGTTGCGAAAGAATCCAGCCATTCTGGAGAGCAATCTGGAATTATGCCCAAAAAGTTATCAAACTGTGCATTCCCTTTGACCCAGCAGCGCTACTACTGGGATTATATCCCAAAGAAATACTAAAGAGCGGAAAGAGACATATATGTGCCAAAATGTTTGTGGCAGCTCTTTTTGTTGTAGCTAGAAACTGGAAGATGAATGGATGTCCATCAGTTGGAGAATGGTTGGGTAAATTGTGGTATATGAAGGTTATGGAATATTATTGCTCTGTAAGAAATGACCAGCAGGAGGAATACAGAGAGGCCTGGAAAGACTTAAATCAACTGATGCTGAGTGAAATGAGCAGAACCAGAAGATCACTGTACACTTCAACAACAATACTGTATGAGGATGTATTCTGATGGAAGTGGAAATCTTCAACATAAAGAAGATCCAACTCACTTCCAGTTGATCAATGATGGACAGAGGTAGCTACACCCAGAGAAGCAACACTGGGAAGTGAATGTAAATTGTTAGCACTAATATCTGTCTGCCCAGGTTGCATGTACCTTCGGATTCTAATGTTTATTGTGCAACAAGAAAATGACATTCACACACATGTATTGTACCTAGACTATATTGTAACACATGTAAAATGTATGGGATTGCCTGTCATCGGGGGGAGGGAATAGAGGGAGGGGGGATAATTTGGAAAAATGAATACAAGGGATAATATTATAAATATATATATATATATATAATAAAAAAAATTAAAAAAAAAAACTTTGACAGAATCACATCATTTAAGAGTTAGAAAGGATTTATTTATTTCAGATGATATGTGATTGTGGGAAATTAGGTGATACAATGAATATTGTGCTGCACCTAGAGTAAAAAAAAAAATATTTTTTCGTGAGTTCACATCCTTCCTCAGACACAGTGATTCTGGGCAAGTTGAGTGATTCTGGGCAAATCACTTAACCCTGTTTATTTAATTTGCTTCATCTAGAAAATGAGCTGATGAAGAAAATGATATCTTTACCACAAAAATCCCAAATGAGGTCACAAAGAGTCCTACCTGACTGAAATGAGTAAACAGCACCATATGAATGAGAATCTCCTCTGCAATATCAGTAATGATCCATTTAGTTCTTAAAGACCCCCTAGGGGGTTTAGGATAATTTTGTTATCCAGCAAGAAAGCATACTGTACTTTCATATGGCTTTAATAATCATAGTCAGTAAAAACTAATTTATTAAGAGACACTATATATCAGACACTATGCAAAGACCTGGGGACACAAAGGGAAAAAAAAAAAACAAAACACAGTCCCTATCCTCAAGTGACTTACATCCTAATGTGGAAACCACATCAAAATAACACAAAACATAAAATATATATATATATATATATATATATATATATATATATATATATATATATATATATATATATATATATATATGTAAAGAGAGAGAGAGAGAAAATAATCTGAGAGATGAAGGCACTGAAATCTAGGGGGATTAGAAAGTAGAATTTTACTTGAGTCTTTAAGGTAGCCAGGAGAAATAAAAGGTGTTGATGAGAAGTCTGAGTATTCCAGGCCTGAAAGAGAGGCAGTGGAAAGGCATGGGAAATGGAGATGGATTGTTCTGTTCAAAGAACATCTACTTGGCTACCATGTTTGGATTATACAGTATATGAACAGAAGCGAAATGTAGAAAGACTGAAAAGACAGAAAATGACCAGGTTATGAAGAACTTTAAATGTCAAATACAAGAGATCCCATTTTCCCCTTGAAGCAAATGGGAACAACTGGGTGGAAATCATTGAAGGGATGGAAAAAAAAGAATGGAAGGAGGGTATAAAGGAGGGAGTTATATAGTCAGACCTACACTTTAGAAAATATTGCTACTAGGTATGTTTCCCAAGATTAGTAGGGAAAATGGAAAAGATTCTATTTGCCCTAAAATATTTATAGAAGCTCTCTTTGTAGTGTCAAAGAAGTGGAAAATTGTGGGGATGTTTATCAATTGGGGAATGGCTAAACTAGTGTGACATAAGAATTGTCTGCTTTTTAATTTATTATTTCTTCCACACATAAAAACAATTTTAACATTGATTTTAAAAACTCTGAATTCCAGATTCTCTCCCTTCCCACTTCTCCTCATTAAGAATGCAAGCAATTCAATATAGATTATCCTAGTGTAGTCATTCCAACACAGTTATGTTGTAAAAGAAAATACAGCTAAAAGACAAAACAAAACAAAAAACCAACTCAGGAAAAGTAAAGAAAGTAAAAAGTAAAAGCTTCCATCTGTATTCAAACACTATCAGTTCTTACTCTGGGTATGGATAGCATTTTTCATCCTAAATCTTGGATGATTTGTCTTAATATCATTATATTACTGAAAATGATTATGTCATTCATAGCTGATCATCTTACAAATATTGCTGTTACTTTGGACATTTCACTTTGCATTAGCAAATGGAACTCTTTCTAAGGTTTTTTTTTAAGAGCATCCTGCTCATTGTTTCTTATTGCTATAAGTATTCCATTATAATAACATATCACAATTTACTCAACCTTTTTCATTTCTAATAATTTTTCCCTAGAAAAGGGCTGCTATGAATATTTTTGTACATGCAGGCCCTTTTCCTTTTTGACTTTTATCTCTTTTGATATAAACCTAGCGGTGTGGTATTACAAAGTCAATGGGTTTTCATGGGTTTAATTGTGGCATATGATTGCAATAGAATACTATTGTACTATAAGAAATGATGAACTTGATAATCTCAGAAAAACATGGAAAGATTATGAACTGAGAGAACATACATTAACATTGTTTTAAAAACAGTTTTGAGTGAATAGTTTATTTTGATTATTAAAAATGAATGACTTGGATCTGTTCACAATTCCATGAACAGTATATTAGTTTCCCAGTTTTCCTGCATCCTCTAATATTCATCATTATCTTTTCCTGCCATCTCAGCCAATTTGAAAGATGTGTAGTGGTATCTTAAAGCTGTCTTTATTTGCATTTTTCTGATCAATAGTGATTTAGAGCATCTTTTCATATGACTAGAAGTGATTTTAAATTTTTCATCTGAAATTTGTCAGATCCTTTGATTATTTATCAATGGGAGAATGGCTTGAATTCTTATAAATTTGAGTCAATTCTCTATATATTTTAGAAATTAGGCTTTTATCAGAACCCTTAAGTGTAAAAATGTTTTCCCAATGTATTGCATTCCTTCTAATCTTATCTGCATTAGTTTTGTTTGTACAGAAACTTTTAAACTTAATATAATCAAAATTATCTACTTGTTGTTCAGTTATGAATTCCAGTTCTTTGATCACAAATTTCTTCCTTCTCCACAGATTTGAGACTAAGTATAGAATTAACTACCCAGTGTTATTCTAATTTGCTCATAATATCACTCTTTGTGTCTAAATCATGAATCTATTTCGACTTTATCTTGTTATATTGTGTTAGGAAGGGGTCAATGCCTAGTTTCTGCCATCCTAGTTTCCAATTTTCCCAGTAGTTTTTGTCAAATAGTGATTATTTTTCCAAAAGCTGGGGTCTTTGGTTGCTGGAGTCCAGATTGCTAAATTTATTGACTATTTTGTCCCATGAACCTAACTTATTCCTCTGATCAACTATTCTATTTCTTAGCCAGTACCAAATGGTTTTGATGATTGCTCCTTTATAATAGAGGCCACCTTCATTAGTATTTGTTTTCATTAATTCCCTTGAAATTCTTGAGCTTTTGTTCTTCTAGATGATCTTTATTATTTTTTTCTAGATCTGTAAAATAATTTCTTGGAAGTTTGATTGGTATGGGAATGGCACTAAAAACATAGATTAAATTAGGTAGTATTGTCATTTTTGTTATTTGCTTGGCTTACCCATGAGCACTTGATATTTTCTAACTGATTAGATCTGTATGGAAAGTGTTTTGTAGTTGTGCTCATATAGTTCCTGACTTTCCCTTGGCAGATAGATTCCCAAATATTTTATATTATCAATAGTTATTTTGAATCGAATTTCTTATTGTATCTCTTGCTGCTGGTCTTTTTTGGCAATATATAAAATGCTGATGATTTATGTGGATTCATTTTGTATCCTGCAATTATGCCAAAGTTGTGAATTGTTTTTAGTAGTTTTCCAGTTGATTTTCTAGGGTTCTCTAAATATACCATCATATCTCTTGCAAAGAGTGATAATTTGGTTTCCTCATGACCTACTCTAATTCCTTTAATCTCTGTTTCTTCTCTTATTGCCAAAGTTAGCATTTCTAATATAATATCGAATAGTAATGGTGATAGTGGGCAAACTTCTTTCACTCCTGATCTTACAGGGAATGGTTCTAGTTTATCCTCTTTACATATGATGCTTGCTAATGGTTTTAAAAAGATGCTATTGAATATTTTAAGGAAAAGTCTATTTCTTCCTATATTCTCTAGTGTTTTTAGTAGGAATGGATGGTGGATTTTATCAAATGCTTTTCCTGCATTTATTGAATTATATGATTTTGTTAGTTTGGTTATTGATATAATCAATTATGCTAATATTAATTCCTAATATTAAACCAGTTTTCAGTTTCTTGCTTCTACAAAAAAAGGCTGCCACAAACATTTTTGTACAGATAGGTCCCTCTCCCTTTTAAAAGATCTCTTTGAAATATAAATCCAGTAGAAACACTTTGGATCAAAGGTAATGCAAAGTTTGATAACCTTTTGAGCATAGTTCCAAATTGTTCTCTAGAATGGCTGGATCCATTCACAATTCTTGCCCTGCATTCCTGGTATAAATCCTATTTCATCATGGTATATTATCCTGAGGATAACTTGCTGTAATCTTCTTGCTGATATTTTATTTAAGATTTTTGCATCGATATTTGTTAGGATTCTTACAAGGTGCTGAGTCACTGGAATGGATATAATTATCTAATTTAGCATGGTACATGACAATTCTCTAGTTCAGAGTTCACACCTTTCACACCTTTAAGAGAGCATACTTTTTTATTAATTTTATACTTATAGCATTTTTTGACAGTACATATGCATAGGTAATTTTTTTACAACATTATCCCTTGCACTCCCTTCTGTTCCAAATTTTCCCCTCCTTCCCTCCACCCCCTCCTCTAGATGGCAGGCATTCCCATACATATTAAATATGTTAGAGTATACCCCAGATACAATGTATGTGTGCAGAACCGAATTTTTTGTTGTTGTTGTTGCAAAGGAAGACTTGGATTCAGAAGGTAAAAATAACCTGGGAAGAAAAACAAAAATGCAAACAGTTTACACTCATTTCCCAGTGTTCCTTCTCTGGATATAGCTGATTCTGTCTATCATTGATTGATTGGATCTGAGTTAAATCTTCTCTTTGTTGAAGATATCCACTTCCATCAGAATACATCCTCATACAGTATTGTTGTTGAAGTGTATAATGATCTCCTGATTCTGTTCATTTCACTCAGCATCAGTTCATGTAAGTGAGAGCATACTTTTAAAGAGCTTCCACAAGCCAATTCTCTGGGAGGATATAAGGAGCCAGGATTTCAGTGGGGAGATTCGTAAGTCCAGGAGATTCACAAGTCTAAAAGAAAAGCCTGCTCATGGACTTCCGGGGGATTCACAAATAGGATTGAATTCTGGGAAACTCACAATCCCATACTTTTGGAGGCAGAGTCTGATTCATTCCTATGTCTATCTTTGTGCTGGCTGAAAGCTTTGTTTTCAGAGGGAGCTAGAGGCTGAAGCTGGCTGGAGATATTCTGACAAGAGCTCATTGGGGAAAAAAAGAAAGAGATAGGCCTCTATTGAAGCGAGCCAGACCCCAGGAAAAGATTCAAGACATTGAAGGACACAATAAGAGATCTGAATTCTAACTCCTAGCTGGATTTGGGATTATTGAACTGAACTGAAACTAAGGTTGCTTCCAGAAGCTCCCCAAGAAACCTGCTCCCCAGAGAACAATCACATTCTAGAGAAACAGAACACTACATTTTGGCGCCCAAATGTGGGACAGACACGATCCTAATTCCAGTGGAAAAACCTTCGATACAGATTTCAGTGGAAAAGTCTCTCTGACCCAGAAATAAGGGTGAGGAAAACAAGGAAACTTTGTTAAAGAGCTAAAGTAGAATTTCAGTGAAATGGGGCAAATCTTTTGAAAACAACTTTCTGTTTCTGTTCAAGGAAAATGTTTAGAGAGCATTGTCAAGATTATGAAAAGCCAAGGACTGATTATAATTTTGGAGAAGATCACTGAAATTTTTTAAAATGTGCAGGTTCTTGTTTTACTATGGAAAAAGAATTGGATCTAGAAGAGTGGGAATTAGTAGGAGAGCAACTAGATGAACACCACAATTTCAATCCAACCTCAATTTCCAAAGATACACTTCATACATACAATTTAATCCAAGTGGCTTTAAAAAGTGTTAGACTAAAAAAAAAAAAAGGAAGAAAGAACAGGAGGGGGAGGATCCAACTAAACTAGGTGAAAAGGATGAATCAGATAACAACAGAGTTAAGTACAATTCTGAGCAACAGCAGCATTTCCCATCTCCTCCCTCAATTAACCCTTCATAGATGGAGGAAGAAGGAGGAGGGGAAGAGGCAGTGACACAAACAGAATCACCTGTGAAGCAGCCTATGACAAGATTATAAAAAGCATTGGTTAAGGCTAAGAGAGAAGGACACAATGTAAGTGTTTTTATAGATACATATGCTGTAATTGAAGAACTTGACTCTTCAGGTCAAAAAAGGAGAAGATATACTCCTTTTGATTTGGATAAAATTAAGGATTTGAAAAAAGGTTTCACTCTTTATGGGGCTACATAATTTTATGTTAAAATGTTAGTAGATGATTTGGCTTATGAATTTCTAACCCCGAATTATTGGAAATCCATAGCAAGGACATGTTTAGAACCTGGACAAAACTCATTCTGGATTTTGGAGTATTATGAATTATGCAGGATTCAAGTCAGATGCAATAGGGAAACAGGAGTTAACACACAATTCACTTTTGACCAACAAGCAGGTGAAGGTCAGTATGGAGAGAATTCAGAACAGATTTATTATCCCATAACAGTGTATGAGCAAATTTCTAAGGCTGCAATAAAAACTTGGGGTTCCCTCCCTGGACAGAAAGATCGAGGGGAAGCTTTCACAAAAATAGAGCAAGGTCTCAATGAACCTTTTGTGGATTATGTGGGACGTTTGCAAACTGCTGTCACAAGAACTATTGGAGAGAATGCAACTACAGAAATAATGACCAGACATTTGGCTATGGAAAACGCCAATAAGATTTGCAAGAGAATTATATTATTATATATTATATTATCTTATTATTATATATTATATTAAGCCGCTGTGCCACAGTGGGCACAAATGCTTATTATACCCAGGCAATGATGAACATGAAAAGACAGGGTCCCTCTTGGCAAAGGATTTCTAGAGAAACTCATCAGTGTTTTCAATGTGGAAAAGTTGGATATCTGAGAGCCCAATGTAGATATAGAGATAGAGTAAGAAGACAGGCTGAGAGAAGACCTAAAACCCCATGTCCAAAATACCACAAGAGTTTCCACTGGGCCTCAGAATGTAGATTGACCCAGAGAAATGAGAGGCAGAGCCCAGCCCCAAGATTTCAATCAAAAGATAGGTGGGGCATTATGGCAGCTGAAGTTACAACCAAAGAGCTTTTAGAAGGTCAGGACTCTGATGTGATCAGCCATCAGAAAAGCAATCACATGGCAGAAAGGGATTACCTGATAAGTCAGCCAAAAAGCAATCAGATAGCAGAAATGGATTACACTTGGGGAGAATACAGGCCTTTTACATCAACAGGGCAGTATCCAGTACAAACAACTCCAATGTAATTGCCAGATGATGAGAAGAGATTTATAAAGTGGTAAATAGAAGGAAATTAGAAAGGTTAACTGCCTGGGAGAGAGGATTTGCTTGTATTTTTACAGACAGAGAAGGAAACAGAGAAGGAAACAGATGGAGAAGGAAACAGATGGGTGGCAACAAGCACCTGGAGAGAGCCAGAAAAAGAGAAAAATCTGGAAACAAAGGAGAAGACCTAAGAACAAAATCTGCAAGAATCATTGGATTCCCTAACAGAAGGTAAGACTGTTAAAGGACTTGAAAACCAGCAGGGATCATTGGATTCCTGGCACATGAACTAATGGACAATAGATTCCTTTTAGACTATTTCTAGGACTTATGAACATGTATGAATTCCTCATGTTGATTCTTGTTATTTGCTACATCATTTCTAACCTGTGTTATGTTACCATGTGTTTATGTAATTTATGTAATTATGTGTAATACCTCTCATATTGATGGATTTATGTATATCTGTTTCAAGGTTATGACCATCCTATGTTCTAAATCAAAAGTAAGGGGGAAATGTTAGGATTCTTACAAGGTGCTGAGTCACTGGAATGGATATAATTATCTAATTTAGCATGGTACTTAACAATTCTCTAATTCAGAGTTCACATCTTTCACACCTTAAAGAGAGCATACTTTTAAGGAGTTCCCACCAGCCCAAGGAGTACCCACAAGCCCATCCTCTGGGAGGATATAAGGAGCCAGGATGCAGGAAGGAGGAGTCAAGATTTCATTCAAACTTCAACTTTCATGCTGGCTGGAGACATTCGGAGAAGAGCTCTCGGGAATCAAGAAGAGAGAGATAGGCCTCTACAGAAAACTAGCTGAGCCTCAAGTGAAGGAGATAAGATTTGGAATGAGATAGTAAAGGACTTTAACTCCTGGCTGCATTTTAGGATTATTTGAACTGAATTGAAACTTAGGTTGCCTCCAGAATTTCCCCAAGAAATCTGCTCTCCAGAGAACAATCACATTGTAGAGAAACAGAACACTACAGATGTTCATTAGGGACATTGGTCTATGACTTTCTGTCTCTGCCTTCACCCTAACTTATTTAGGTATTAGCACCATATTTATTCCATGAAAGAAATTTAGTAGGAATCTTTCTTTCCCTATTTCCCCAAATAGTTTGCATAGTATTGAAATTAATTGTTCTTTGAGTTTTTGGTAGACTTCACATGTAAAACCATCTGGCCTTGGAGATTTTTTTCTTAGGGAGTTGATTAATAGCTTGTTCTATTTCTTTTTCTAAAATGGGACTATTTAAATAATGTATTTACTCCTCTGTTAATCTGGGCAATCTATATTGTAGTAGAAATTCTTTCATTTCACTTAGATTCACTTACATTTATTGACATATAATTGGGCAAAATAACTCCTAATTATGGCTCTAATTTCATCTTCATTGGGGGGAAGTTCTCCCCTTACATTTTTCTTTCCTTTTTCTAATTAAATGAACTAAATATTTATCTATTTTTTTTATAAAACCACTTTTTAGTTTTATTAATTCAATAGGTTTCTTACTTTCAATTTTATTAATCTCCCCTTTTTTTTTCAGAATTTCAAATTTGGTATTTAATTAAAGGGTTTATAATTTGTTCTTTTTCTAGCTTTTTTAGTTATACACCTATGGCAAGCACTTTAGCACCCGGAGTCAGGCTAAGCAAAAGTCTTTATTCTTGGTCCTTAGCAGTAGAAGTGAAGAGAGTAGACATGTAGGATCTGCAAACTCACCTCTCATCTCTCTCTCAAAGTGACCATGGCTAGTCTTACTGCACCTTCTAGTCCTTCCCACAATTCTCTGTATACACCAAAAGATTGGGCCAGCACAGGATAGTGGGAAGGGCCATTTTCCAAGCATATTCCTATAGAGTATTGTCCAATCAGTAAGCCTCAAGTGCTTGATTGTCCAACCCCAGTAAGTGACTCAAGAGTTTCAGCCCTTTACATAAATCCAGGTCATTGATCTCCTTTTCTATTTTATGTAAACATCTAGAAATATAAAATTTTCCTTAATAACCACTTTGGCTGCATCCCACAAATTTTGGTATGTTGTCTCATTAGTATCATACTGTTTGGTGAAGTTATTGATTTTGTCCTGGATTTTTTTCACCCATTCATTCTTTAGGATTAGATTCTGTAGTCTTTAATTAATTTTTGGTCTATTTTCCCCTGGACTTTTATTGCATCATAATTTTTATTGCATCATAATCTGAAAAAAATATGCATTTTCTATTCCTGCTTTTCTACATTTCATTTTGAGATCCTTATGCCCTAATACAGTCAATTTTTGTATAGGTCCTATGAATCACTGACAAAAATGTAAATTCCACTTTGTCTCCATTCATTTTTCTTTGAAGATCTAACATAGCTAACTTTTCTAAATTTCTATTTACCTCCTTAACTTCTTTGCAATTTATTTTGTAGTTTGATTTATCTAGTTATGAGAGAACAAGGTTGAGATCCCCCACTAGTATAGTTTTGCTGTCTATTTCTTCTTTAAGCTCTCTTAACTTCTCCTCTAGGAATCTGGATGCTATACCACTCGGTGCATATCTATTTAGTATTGATATTGTTTCATTATCTATGAAACAATTTAGCAAGATATAGTTTCCTTTCTTGCCTCTTTTAATTAGATTTATTTTTTTCTTTTGATTGATCTGAGATCATGATCACTATCGCTCCTTTTTTTTAAACTTCACCTGAAGCATAATATACTTCTGCAGCTTTTTACCTGTAGTCTGTATGTATCATTCTGATTTAAATGTGTTTCTTGTCAACAACATATTCCAGGCTTCTATCTTTTAATCTAGTCTGCTATCCACTTTTGTTTTTTGGGGGAGAGTTCGCCCTATTCACATTCACAGTTAAAATAACTCATTCTCTATTTCCCACCATTTTATTTATCCCAAGTTAGGCCTTTCTCTTTTCTTTTCCCCTTTTCTCTCCCCAGTATTTTGCTTCTTACTACAACCTCCTCAAACAGCTTTTCCCCTTCATAGCCCCTCTCTCTTTCTCATACTTTCCCCATACTACTTCTGTTCTCCCTTCTATAAGCCTCCCCTTTTAATTTTCCCCTTTTCCTTCCCACTTTCCTATAAATTGTGACAAGTTTCTCTGTGAAACCAAATATGTCTGATAATCTCTCTTTGAGCCAAATCTGATGAGAGTAAGATTTACACAGTGGAAAGAGGGAGGAAACTGAAAACAGGGAGATTAATTGAGAAACTATTGACTTCTGGCCAAGACGGCGGCGTGGAGGCAGACAGCTGCTTGAGTTCCATGTTTTCTCTCAGGACTTATTTCATGACAAGCCTCGGAGTTAATGCTTGACCTGAAAAGAAACCCACAAATAATCACCAACAGAAGACATCCTTGAAATTCACCAGAGAAGGTCTGTGTTTGCTCAGGGGAGGGTCGAACAGACTGGGAGCAGACTGAGGGCAGGCAAGCCAGAGCAAGACAGGCAGCTCATACAGCTCAGACAAGAAGGGGGAAGGGTACAATCTCTGCCATTTCTGAAAAAAGACTTTTATCCCAGTGTGGATATTCCATCTTGGCAGCAAGCCAGGAGGAGCAGAGAGGGTGAAAACACGGGAGGTGAAGATAAAAACCCCAGAAAGCTAGCTTCTCTCGGAACCCAGCCACCCCCAACCCCCACCTGGAGTGACTCCAAGTTCTCAGAGCCACAGAGCGCAGACTCAGCACAGCCATCGCTGTCCTGTTAGTGGCTCTCTGCTGCCCTACCCCCAGTCTGTAGAGGAAGCCCATTAACACCATCCAGCCCCATCCCCCCCAAAACAGACCAATTGTTTCTCTTGTCAATTTTTTTTCTTCGATTCTGCTCTTGACAAAATGAACAAAAAATTCAAAAGGGCCCTAACCATTGACAGCTTCTGTATATAGAGAGAGCAGACTTCAAATACTGAGGAGACTAAAAACAGACTCTCCCCAGAGGAACCCCCTAAGGGGGATATGATCTGCTCCTCAATACAAAAGAATCTCATAGAGGAAATCAAAAAAAGCTCTCACAATAGATCTGGAAGAGAAATTGGAAAAGGAAAGAGAAGCTTGGAAAGAGAGCCTGGAGAAGTTATCCAGAGTGGATGAAGAGATCAAATCATTGAGAAACAAAATTAGTGAATTGGAAAAGGTAAACAACTCCAAGGAAAACAGGATTAGTGAGCTGGATAAAGAAGTCAGCTCTCTAAAAAATAAAATGGCTAAAATGGAAAAAAAATTCCATAGAAGAAAAAAACTCACTTAAAAACACAACTGGACAATTACAAAAAGATATTTTAAAAAGTGAGTGAAGAAATACATCATTGAAAATTAGACTTGAACAAGTAGAAATGAATGACTCAAGGAGAAACCAAGAAGTAGTCAAGCAAAACCAGAGATATAAAACAATTGAAAAGAACGTCAAGTACCTTATCAGAAAGACAACAGACTTGGAAAACAGATCCAGGAGAGACAATTTGAGAATAATCAGACTCCCTGAAAATGTGAGGAAAAAAAAGAGCTTAGACACTATTTTCCAGGAAATTATCAAAGAGAACTGCCCAGACATTTTGGAAACAGAGGGTAAAATAGACATTGAAAAAATTCATCAATTGCCTATTGAAACGGACCCTAAAATCAAAACGCCAAGAAATATAGTGGCCAAGTTCAAGAACCATCAGACAAAGGAAAAAATATTGGAAGCTGCTTAAAAAAAGCAATTCAGATATGGAGGATCCACAATAAGGATAACCCAGGATCTAGCAGCATCCACATTAAAGGAGCAAAGGGCCTGAAACGTGATATTCCGAAAGGCTAAAGAACTTGGTATGCAGCCAAGAATAACTTACCCAGCAAAAGTGAGCATCATTTTCCAGGGAAGAAGATGGACATTTAATGAAATAAATGAGTTCCATCTATTCTTGATAAAAAAAAAAACCAAACCTACATAAAAGATTTGATCTTCAAATACAGAACTCAAGAGATTTCTAAAAAGGTAAAAAGAAATCTTGAGAACAATACTTCTGCCATAAAAATATGTAAAGAACATATGTATAATTTGTCCTAGAAACTAGAGGTGGAAAAGAAATTATATCATAAAAAAGTGTAAAGTGGTGGTACTACATCTCATGAAGAGGCAAAGGTAACCTATTATATCTGAGAGAAAGAAAGGAGGGAGATGAACATAGTGTGTATCAATAGACATATTTGATTTATGGCGAAACTTCTTCAACTTCACTGAAAAGTGAGAGGGAAGGAGTAAGCTAAGGGGAAGGGAATACAGAAATTGTGAGGAAAAGGGGTAAAATAAGGGGAGGAACTTAAGGTGGGGGAGGGATACTAAAAAGGGAGGGCTGTGAAAAGCAAGTGATGCTCACAAGTGCAGTACTGGGGAAGGGGGGGGGTCTATCGGTACCTGATCTACAACTGTATTATAAAGCAACAGTCACCAAAACCATTTGGTATTGGCTAAGAAATAGACTAGTTTATCAGTGGCATAGGTTAGGTTCACAAGGCAAGATAGTGAATAAAAATAGCAATCTAATGTTTGACAAACCCAAAGATCCCAAATTTTGGGATAAGAATTCATTATTTGACAAAAACTGCTGGGAAAACTGGAAATTAGTGTGGCAGAAACTAGGCATGGACCCACATTTAACACCACATACTAAGATTAGATCAAAATGGGTCCAAGATTTAGGCATAAAGAACGAAATCATAAATAAATTGGAGGAACATGGGATGGTTTACCTCTCGGACTTGTGGAGGAGGAAGGAGTTTGTGTCCAAGGGAGAACTAGAGACCATTATTGATCACAAAATAGAAAATTTTGATTACAAATTAAAAAGTTTCTGCACAAACAAAACTAATGCAAACAAGATTAGAAGGGAAGTAACAACTTGGGAAAACATTTTTACAGTTAAAGGTTCTGATAAGGCCCTCATCTCCAAAATATACAGAGAATTGACTTCAATTTATAAGAAATCAAGCCATTCTCCAATTGATAAATGGTCAAAGGATATGAACAGACAATTTTCAGATGATGAAATTCAAACTATTTCCACTCATATGAAAGAGTGTTCTAAATCACTATTGATCAGAGAAATGCAAATGAAGACAACTCTGAGATATCATTACACACCTGTCAGATTGGCTAAGATGACAGGAACAAATAATGATGAATGTTGGAGGGGATGGGGGAAAACTGGGACACTGATGCATTGTTGGTGGAGTTGTGAAAGAATCCAACCATTATGAAGAACAATCTGGAATTATGCCCAAAAAGTTATCAAAATGTGCATACCCTTTGACCCAGCCATACTACTACTGGGCTTATATCTCAAGGAAATACTAAAGAAGGGAAAGGGACCTGAATATGCCAAAATGTTTGTGGCAGTCCTTTTCATAGTGGCTAGAAGCTGGAAAATGAATGGATGTCCATCAATTGGAGAATGGCTGGGTTAATTATGGTATATGAATGTTATGGAATATTATTGTTTTTTAAGAAATGACCAACAGGAGGAATACAGAGAGGCTTGGAGAGACTTACATCAACTGAAGCTGAGTGAAACGAGCAGAACTAGGGGATCATGAAACACTTCAACAACAATGCTGTATGAAGATGTATTCTGATGGAAGTGGATATCTTCAACATAGAGAAGAGCTAATGCAATTCCAATTGATCAGTGATGGACATAATCAGCTACATCCAGAAAAGGAACACTGGGAAATGGGTATAAACTGTGAGCATTTTTTTTTGTTTGTTTGTTTTGTTTTGTTTTGTTTCTCTTACCAGATTATTTTTACCTTGTGAATACAATCCTTCCTTTGCAACAACAACAAAAACAAAACTCGATTCTTCACCTATATATTGTACTTAAGATATACTATAAGATATTTAATATGTATGGGAATGCCCATTATCCAGTGGAGGGGGTGAAAGAAGGAGGGGAAAAACTTGGAATAGAAGGGAGTACAAAGGATAATGTTGTAAAAAAAAATTACCTATGCATATGTACTGCCAAAGAAAATGTTATAATTATAAAAATTAATTTAAAAAGTTGAGGAAAAAAAAAAGATTTACACAGTGTTCATTCCCCACCCTTTTTCCCCTCAATTGTAATAGGTCTTCTTTGCCTCTTCATGAGATGTAATTTCCTCATTCAACCTCCATTTTCTTTTTGCAGTACAATTCCCTTTCCACATCTTATTTCTAATTCATATCACAATAAACCAAATGACACCTATACTCTCTAAGTATACCCTCACAGGGATATAGTCCTTAAGAATTTTTTTCTTTTTTAACTTTTTTGTCCTTCTCTTGAGTTTTATACATAGAAATCTGCTCTTTTTGTCAGAAATAAATTAAATTCACCTGTATCATTGAATATCCATCTTCTTCCTTAAAGATAATGCTCAATTAAACTGACTTGTTTATTCTTGGCTGTAATCCAAGTTCCTTTACCTTTTGGAATATCAGATTCCAGGCTCTTAGATCCTTTAATGTGGAAGCTACTAGGTCCTGAGTAATCTCAACTATGGCTCCTTGGTATTTATATTTTTCTTTCTGGCTGCTTGCAAAAATTTTCCCTTGGTCTGATAGTTCTGAAATTTAGCCACAATATTCATTTGAGTTTTCATTTTGGGATCTCTTTCAGGAGATGATCAGTGAATTCTTTTAATGGCTATTTTACCTTCTCATTCTAGGACATCAGAGCATTTGTCTTTATGATTTTGAGAAAGATAATGTCTAGATTCCTTTTTTTCATCATGACTTTCAGGAAATCCAATAATTCTCAAATCGTCTCTCCCCGATCTATTTTCCAGGTCAATTGTTTTTCCTAGGAGGTATTTTATAAGTTTTTCTTCAATTTTGTCATTTTTTTTAGTTCTGTTTGACCAATTCTTGAAGTATTATTGAGTCACTCTTTTCTATTTGTTCAATTCTAATATTTAGTGTATTATTTTCCTCAATTACCTTTTCTAGCTCCTTTTGTATTTGGCCAGTTGAATTGTGTTTTCATTGCATTTTTTTTTCCTTTTCACAAATTCTGTTTTTCAATGAATTGGTATCTTTTTCATATCTATTTTTGAAAAGGAGTTATATGTATATATATATATTTTTTTTTTCCTTTTCATCAAATCTATTTCAAGGAGTTTTCTGTAGATAATTTATGTTTTTCCTTTCCCATACCCTTTCTCAAAGATTTAATTGCCTTTCCCCAGTTTTCTTTTAAGATACTTTTTGATATCTTCCAAAAAAGCCTTGTAAAATTGAGCTCATATTTCCCTAAGGCTTCATCTGGAGTTGATTCTCCTTTAGAAATCTTAGGGTTTTTGGTCAGTTCTCTCTTTCCATAAAAGTTATCTATGTTCAGAGTTCTTTTTGCATTTTTGCTCAGTATTTTAAGGGTTGAGATCTGCTCTTAAGGCAAAGGAGAAACATCCACTTTAGTTTGCCTGGCGCCAGTGTTTCTGACTGACTTCTGGTTCTGGAAAATCACAGCCAGATTCCCCATTCTTCCTGACATCAGAGGCTCTCAATTTGTCTTTTTTATTTGTTTTTGATGCTTTGCAGCAAATCTGAGAAATCACCAGCTTGCAACTAGACACAGTAGCCTAAGAGCTTCATGGAAGATTTCCTGGTACATGGGCACCACAATGCTCTAGTTCCCTGCCCCCCACTTCTTGCTCCAGACTCTCTATGCTGCTTTGTGTGTTTTACAGACTGCCCCTGCCCAATTGAAACAGATCTGTTCTGAAGTTCTTCCAAAGTATCTCTTTTAGAAATGTGTTGTACTCCAAATATCTGTGGGTTCTGTCACTCCAAAACCAGTTCAATGGCTTAATCACTGTTGATTTGAGAAAAGGTCACAGAGGTCACAGAAAGCCACATCTGTTTTCTGCCATTATCATTATATTTGAGTTTCATAGAAGACAATTTCTGAAGATTTCATAAATGTCTTGGGGAAACATACATATAATTTTGACAATCCACAACAGACTTTTCATCAATTTAGCTCTGTAATCTATCTCTTGCATATAGCATCTTTGTCATTTTAATGTACATGTGGGAAATACTTTGTTTGAGGAAAGGTTTCAAGGGAAGGCCCCAGTTTTATTCTGACAACCATCTATTCAATGTTTTAGTGTATCTATGATTTCATTGAAGTAGGAATTTCGATGATTGCTGGAACTCTATCTTTCCAGAAATCAGCAGGAGTCAGGATCACTAAACGTCTTTATTCTAGATCTTTACCGTCGCCTCCAACGCCAGGTCACGAGTGCAAGTGAGCGTGAGTTCCACCACCCAAGTTTCTCTTGCTCCTCCCACACAAGTCACTTCCCTCTCTTTGTCTCACCAATCAAGTCAGCACAGAACAGCTGGGGAGGGTCAACCTTAAACAAGTTAATAGGGAACCGTCCAATTGGCAATTAGTCTCACTTGCTTCATCATCCAAGTGCATTGCTCAGTTCTAGCCCTTTACATCTCCCGCTTTCTTTTGTTTTAGACCACAGGAGGTCGCGCCATCCCTGACTTTTCAGGGAGATGAGAACCCCAAAAAGGAGGTGATCACGCCCCCCCTGACTTCTCAGGAGGGGAGATGAAAGCACTAAAAAGGAGATAATCATGCCCTCCCTGACATCTCAGGAAGGGAGATGAGAAGCACCAAAGAGAAGTGGGGATTTGCTAGTGGGTTTCTGGATTGAAGGGCCTTATTAGAGACAAATATGCACAAACCCATCAGCATGGGAGTTATTACACAAGCACATAGCAATAACGCAGAGGCTATTAGTGGTGACTCTCCCCACAGTCAGTGCAGACTCGATGTGGTGTAACAAACAGGAATTGTACATGCAAATAGTGATATAACAAACAATATAAATCAACATGGTATTGTAAGAGATTTCCAGAAGTCCTAGAAGGAGGGTATGTAGACACCAGACACACATACCCCTTCTTCAGCAACCAAGAAATAGTCCAAAACCAATCTATTGTCCATTGCTTCACTGTTAGGGAATCCAATGATCCCCACAAGTTTTTGAAATCCCACATCAGTCTTTTTATATGTTAGGGAATCCAATGATCCCCACAAGTTTTTGAAGTCCCACATCAGTCTTTTTATATGTTAGGGAATCCAATGATCCCCACAAGATTTTGAAGTCCAGCAACAGTCTTATGATGCCTCAGAGAATCCAATGATTCCTGAGGACTTTCAGTCCTACAATAGTCTTATGATGCCTCAGAGAATCCAATGATTCCTGAGGACTTTCAGTCCTACAATAGTCTTATGATGTCTCAGAGAATCCAATGATTCCTGAGGATTTCAGTCCTACAATAGTCTTATGATGTCTCAGAGAATCCAATGATTCCTGAGACTTTCAAGTCCTACAATAGTCTTATGATGTCTCAGAGAATCCAATGATTTCTGAGGATTTTCAAGTCCAACAGTTTTTGATGTCCATGGGTCAAACGCCATAACTGCCAGGTTCTTTCAGTGGTGGGCACAGTCAGCAATGGAACCACCCGATGTTTCTTGGGCCTTCTCCTTCATTTCAAGGGTCTGCTCTGTCTCTCTCCGATGGACAAGGTGAATACGGCTCGTTGCCACCCATCTGATTCCTTCTCCATCTGTAGAGATACAAGCAAACCCTCTCCCCCAAGCAGTTAACCTATCTGGTCCCTTCCATTCACCACTTTCTGGGTCTCTCCACATCACTTGGCGATTATCTAAAGACAGTGGAGCTGCTCGCACTGGACACTGCCCTTCCGGTGAGTTATAAAACCTGTCTGCTGGAGCCAGTGCATCTTTATCAAAAATTAAAAAATTAATGGTATAGAGAACTAAATTTAGAAGTTCTCTAGGGTTACCCGTGGCTCCCCCTTTCTTTTGTTTTTGGAGGAGTGTCTTAATATCTCTGTTTCTTCTCTCTACTATTGCCTGCCCTTGAGGATTAAAGGGTATGCCCGTGATGTGTAAAATCTTATACTGTGCACAAAAGTGTGTAAAATGTTTAGATGTATATGCAGGTCCATTGTCTGTTTTTATTGCTTGTGGCACACCCATAATTGCAAATGCTTGTATAAGGAATTCAGTTACCACTCGGGCTGTCTCTTTTGCTGCTGGTATTGCAAATGTGAATCCTGAAAAGGTGTCTACCACAACATGGATAAAAGATAGACGACCAAAAGATTTATAATGGGTCACATCCATTTGCCAAATTTCATTAGGTCTCAAACCACGAGGGTTCTTCCCTGGAGGGAGTGTAGGAGCATGGAAAGGAAGGCAAGCTGTACAGGCTTTTACTATGCTCCTAGCTTCTTCTCTTGTTATTCCAAACTGCAAACGTAAAGCTCGGGCAGCCCGATGATATTTAGAATGAGACTCTTGTGCTTCTTGAAATAAAGGAGTACTGGCCAGCATGGTTAGAAGGCTATCTGCCTTTGAATTACCATCAAAAATAGGACCTGGAAGTCCACTATGGGAATGGACATGCAAAATATAAATCTTACCTGGATGCTTTCTCACTTGCTCTTGAAGCTCTTTAAAGAGCTGATATATATTGGAGGCTACAAATTTTATTTGGGCTGTGGCAATTCTTTGTACCACACCTACTGAATAGGCTGAATCAGATATTATATTTATGTCTCCTGGATAATAAGCAAGAGCTAGAATGATTGCATACAATTCATTCTGCTGAGTGGACTGAAAAGGAGTTCTGATTACTTTCTTTATAGTTAAGTCACGAGAATACACAGCGCAAATATTATGTTTGGATGCATCTGTAAAGATAGTTGGTCCTTTAAGAGGAACTTTAGAAACCTTTTCTTCAAGAATCCATTGCCAATTATGTAGCAGTCTGGTTATCTTTAATGGAGACCCGCGTGCAAAATTTGGAGCCATGGTTAATAAAATTTGCCACTCTGGGATGGTTTCACAGCACACATTAACTTGTGCATTAGTATAAAAGGTATATATCTTGTCAGGTCTTGTCCCAGATAATTGTACTGCTCGTTTAATGGCCTTTAATAAAATTCTAGCCACAAGCACTGGGTAAGGAATAAGGCTTTGTTCTGGTTGTGCTGGGAGGTTCACCCACTCTATCACACTGTCTCCTTGATGAAGGACTGCTGTGGGGGCCTCTTGTGTAGCAAAAACTGATATTTCCAAGGGTTTTTGAGTGACTCTTTCAACCACATTGGATAAAGCCAGTTCAACTTGTCTCAAAGCCTCTTGAGCTTCTTTTGTAAGCTGGCGTGGTGAATTTAAAGCACTGTCTCCCCTTAAAATGTCATATAATGGTTGCAATTGACAGGTAGTCAAGCCTAGCACAGGACGCATCCATTGGATATCTCCTATCAATTTCTGGAAGTCATTTAAGGTGTTTAGCTTCTCTGTTCTTAAGGAGAGTTTTTGTACTGTAAGCACCTTAGGATATACTTCATATCCTAAATATTGAAAAGGAGCATGTCTTTGAATCTTTTCTGAAGCTATGTGCAATTTATAATTCCTTAGTGTTTCTATGGTTTTTTGTAGACATGCTTCTAACATTTGTTCCTCAGGTGCACATCCCAATATATCATCCATGTAATGTAATAACATTACTTTTGGAAATGCTTTTCTTACTGGACTAAGAGCAGCAGCAACATACATTTGACACATAGTAGGGCTGTTTTTCATTCCCTGTGGCAAAACTGTCCATTCATATCTTTTATAAGGCTCAGCTAAGTTAACGGTGGGCACTGAAAAGGCAAATCTTTTCATATCCTCCTTATCTAGAGGGATAGAATAGAAACAGTCCTTAATGTCTATAACCCACAGAGGCCATTCTCTAGGCAACTGAGTAGGAGATGGAAGTCCAGGTTGAAGAGTTCCCATAGTTTCCATCTGTTCATTTACCTTTCTTAAATCAGTCAACATTCTCCATTTTCCAGATTTCTTTTTTACAACACATACTGGGGAATTCCAAGGACTTAGAGAAAGTTGTAAGTGTCCTTGATCAAGTTGTTCCTGTACTATATCTAGTAAGGCCTGAATTTTATTGTTATCTAAGGGCCACTGTTCTATCCACACTGGTGTATCAGTTTTCCACTGGATAGGAACAGGTGAAAGTGTTGGCAGGCCTTCAACAGCAGCCCTGCCTAAAAAACCGAAGTACTCATTTTTAACCCTAATTGTTGTAAAATGTCTCTTCCCCACAGATTGATGGGGATTTTTTCAACTATAAAAGGAGTAAAAACTCCTGTTTCATCTTCAAATACCCATCTTAAAGGGGTAGCACTAACTTTAGCTGCTATTGATCCTCCTACCCCAGACATGTAGGTGTCTGCCTTAGTCTTTGGCCAGTGACTGGGCCAGTTGGCACCTCTAATGACTGTGCGATCTGCACCTGTGTCCACCAGTCCTTCTAATGCTATGCCATTTATATAGGTCGGTCAGCTGTCACAGCTGCTGTCCAGTATATTCCTGGGTTTTTCTGCTTGGAGTCCGAACATGGGTGACTGTCACCAGGTTGCTTATTAGGAGTCTGTATCAATAAACCTGATGTTACTACTTCCCCTGGTTGATAAGTCACACATTGTCTCCCTGTGTTAGTGACTGGGATATTATCTACACATTCCCCAGTTTCCCATATCAGTGTATGAATGAACACTGTCTTGTAAGTACTCTCAGGAGGTGAAATGGTCAAGCCTACTGTGCCTGGAGGCAAGGGATCCATAGGTTGGAGAGGAACAGATTTCACCTCTCCAGGGGGTATCTCAATTGTCCCAGCTGCATACAACTCTATCCTCCCTAATTGTAGTCCCTTTCTCCCATCATGTTGCTTCCTGGCTGACTGATTGTGTAATCCCTTTCTCCCCTCAGATGGCTTCCTGGCTGATTGGTCATGTCTGGGTATTGGACTTGGAGGCACTCTCTGGGTGTGGCATCGGCTGCCATCATGCCCCAAGTGTTTTTTGCTTGGGGCCCTGGAGCTGGGCCCCTCATCCCGTTTCCCTGAATCAGTCTACACTCTGAGGCCCAATGGAGTCCTCTGTTGCATTTTGGACATGGGGTTTTGGGTCTTGTTCTCCCAGCCTGTCTTCTCACTCTGTCTCTATGCCAACATTGAGCTTTCAAATGGCCTACTTTACCGCATTGAAAGCATTGACGAGTCTCTCGGGAAACCCCTTGCCAAAAGGGATCCTGTCTCCCCATGTTGGGATCTTGGGAAGTCTGCACCATAGCCTGGCTATAAAAGGTATTTGTGCCCATTGCGGCACAGCGTCTTATGATCTCCTCTAAAGGAGCATCCTTACGTAGTCCTAGTATAATCCTTCTACAAACCTCATTGGCATTGTCTCTAGCAAGTTGCCTCACCAAAGTGTCTGTTACTTCATTTTCACCATTGGCCTGTATGACAGCTGTCTGCAAACGTGCCACAAAATCAGCAAAAGGTTCATTTGGTCCCTGTACAATTTTTGTGTAGGTCTCACCCTTGTAGTTTTTACTGGGGAGAGAAGCCCATGCTTTGATAGCAGCAGCAGAAATTTGTTCAAATGCTGTTATGGAGTAATTAATCTGTACCAAAGCGTCTGCATAAGAACCTATACCTATTAGTAGGTCATAGGTGATGGAAGTATTAGCTGCACTTTGACTATTTTGTTGGGCTTGAATTCTACAGAGCTCAGTAAATTCAGAAAGCCACAACAAATTTTGTCCAGGTTCTAAGCACACTTTTGCAATGACTTTCCAGTCACTAGGGGTTAAGGTTTCATAAACCAAATTGTGTATTAACATTTTAACATAATCTGATGTAGCCCCAAAGACAGTGCAAGATTTTTTCAGGTTTTTAAGGACATCCATATTAAAAGGAGCATATCTTCTACTCTCTTGATCTGCAGATTTACACTGTTGAATCACGGGAAAAATTTGAAGTTTGAAATCATTATCTACTTCTTTTCCATTTTCAATTGCTTCAATAAGCCCTCTTTCTAATCTAGTTACAGGAGTGGGCAGTTGTTGGGAGGGGGGGCTCTGTGTGGGAGGAGGGGGGGGCGCTGATGAGGTCACTGCCCCTCCCACTACTCCTCCTCCCTCTGTCCCTGAAGGTGGAGTGGATGTGGGCTGATCAATAATCTGCTCTCTAGGTGGGGTTGAAATTTCTTCCGGACAATCAGAGTCTACACCCTCAGATTCCTCATTCAAATCCCCTTGCCCTCTGGCAATGTCCTGAGTTTGCCTATCTTCTATCTTTTGTTCCTCACTCTTCCTTCTCTGTGCCTTTTTAGAACTCTTCCTTCTTCTAAACTCTTCTTGATAGCTTAAGTCTAATAGAATCAAGTTGTATAGATAAAATACCTCTGGGAAAATTTGACAATTCCCATTTTTTGAGTAAAATTCTTTCATTTCAAGTCCCACTAGCTTCCATTTATCTATACGTAGTTTTTCTTCATTTAAGAACCAAGGGGACTTGCAAATCAATGAGTGTAAGAGATTATTCATTTGTGGGATGGGAACAAGTAAACTTTTCTCATCAATTATCTTAATTATAACCTCTACAGCATTGCTAGATGAGGCAGGGGCTGGGGTTGGAGCAGGGTCAGCTGAGGCCCAGGATTTACCTAACATCTGCCCCATCTCAGTTACTAGAGATTGCTGATTTAGTCCTTAACAAGGTAAATTCCTTATTTCTATTAGAATACTCACCTAATCTCCTGGTCACAGGAGGACTTCGGTGGAAGTAGGGTGCCAGCCACACGTTGGACGCCAAATGCTGGAACTCTATCTTTCCAGAAATCAGCAGGAGTCAGGATCACTAAACGTCTTTATTCTAGATCTTTACCGTGGCCTCCAATGCCAGGTCACAAGTGCAAGTGAGCGTGAGTTCCACCACCCAAGTTTCTCTTGCTCCTCCCACACAAGTCACTTCCCTCTCTTTGTCTCACCAATCAAGTCAGCACAGAACAGCTGGGGAGAGTCAACCTTAAACAAGTTAATAGGGAACCGTCCAATTGGCAATTAGTCTCACGTGCTTCATCATCCAAGTGCATTGCTCAGTTCTAGCCCTTTACAGATGATGTCGAATTTATATAAGAGCAGATACCTACATGCTGCACATTAACTTAGAAAAATACAAATTAACATTATCTATGAATAATTACATATCAATTTATTGAGTTAAAATTTCTTAAATATTTTAGTTGAATTTTATCCCTCTGGTATAGATAGCAACGCAATCATACCATCTCTTTCTGTGTGACCTTGGTGTATGTCTTTTAATAAATAATTTGTAATTGCAATGGGAGAGTACACCAATGATCTGGAGGTTTTGTTCTATTTCTCCTAGCATTTTGATGATGCTTTTACTGTATGCCAAGTATCCACTTTCTATTTCTTATTCTTGCTACCTCTCTGGTCCACCCCTTTTTTGAGTCTTATATTTTTAATAATATATTTTATCATATTTCTAGTGCACAATTATTCATTAGTAATACAGTACTGATTACTAATGTCATCATCCATCTCTCTGTCTCTTGTCTTTGTCTCGTATCTCTTTTTCTTGTTGTCTCTCTATATATTTCTTTTTCTTTATCTCTATCTATATCTACCTCTTCCTGTGTCTATCCTTTATCTCCTTCCCTTTTACTTCTCTGTGGGGCAAAATGTATTACTTTATTCAATTGATTTTTTATATTTTTCCCTCTTTGAGCCAATACTGATGTGATGAAGGTTTAAGTCATGTTCATTGCCCACTCTCCCATCTTCCTTTCTAGTGTAATAGATCTTTGGTGACACTTCATATAAAATAATTTACACTATTTGGTAATGTCTAAGCTAGCTTTCTGGAGGGTGTCTGGACTGGCCTTGGTTAGGAAAAGTGATGAAGGCAGGACAGCCACCATGAGGTTGGTTATAGATGGAGCCCAGAGTGTGGAGTCTGGAATCTTCTCTTGTATCTGAGTCCAAGACTCTTCTGTGTCTCCTCTGTGTCTGAGCCTCCCAGTTCCCAGTCCTCTCAGCCCTTAAATAACTCAGTATAATTACATCACTACACCAAGTGAGCATGTGCCAATTATAGAACATTGCATTACCATATTACATTAAGTATATGCCAACTAGAGTGATTACATCACTACATCACACTAAGTATATGTTTAAATAGAGAACTATTGTCCTATCAAACACACTGCGTAGATGTATAAGCACCCTACTGTTCTTGATTCAAATATACCTTTTCAGAGTTCCAGCCCTCTACATCTCCTACTGTCTTTTGTTTTACAACACAGATAGTCATGCCCTCCCTAAATTCTTAGAAAGGGAGGTGAAAACACCAAAAGGAGGTGAGGAGTTGAATAAGAAATTAAAATTTCACATTAGAATTTAAGCTCACTCAAATCTAACAGGCCTGAGCTTCTAAATTTTGGGAATTTGACCATTCCATGAACTCTATATGTCCTTGACAATAGATACCAGGAACTAGCCATTCCTGGGAATGTTTATGCTTAAGGCGGGTGGCTCCCCTCCGAGCATATACTATTACTAAGGAAATATGTCAAGATGTAGACATATGGAATGAGTCAAAATACTAGATATTTGATACATACATATGTCAAGATGATATATGAAGTGAGTCAAAATACTAAATGGTCACACATGTCAGACTTCTTGGCTGAAAGCCCTCTTTGTTTAAAAGAGGTATATAAGACTGAGAGTCCTACTTCTCCACTGAGTCTCATCCGTGGGGAGGATGCTTCGCCCGGAAAAATCTTTACACAATTCAAGTTGATTGAGGCTGAAACGGGACTCCCAACCATTTGAGTTTTTGAGGTTCCCTTGAATTGGTGATATATTCTCTTCCTCTATCTGTTATAATTGTCATGTTGTTAATTGTTCTTATTTCTATTTGTTTGTTTGTGTAAATCTAAATTGTCTGTACCTTGTCTTGTTTGATTAAAACTTTTTATTTTTATTTTTTAATTGAGCTTGAGAGCGTCATTTATAGAAACGAATCCAAACTTTCCTTTAAAATCATAATACAGAAGTCAAACCAGGTATTGTTAACAGGTTTCTTCTGGGCTGATGGGTAACTGAAACAGGTATACAAACATCCATCAGCATGGGAGGTATTGCACAAACACATAGTAATATAACCAGGCTAGGAGTGGCAAAATAAACAATATGAATCAACATGAAGAATTATACACGTTCATAAGTTCTAGTAGGAGGGTATATAAATAACAATCACACATACACCTCTTTCAGCAGCCAAGAGATAGTGCAAAATCAATCTATTGTCCATTACTTCTTTGTGTCAGAGGATTGAATGACTCCTGCAAGTCTTGAAGTCCTACAACAGACTCATCATGTCTCAGGGAATCCAGTGATTCCTGTATATTTTGAAGTCCTGCAACAGTCTTATGATGTCTTAGCCAATCAAACGATTCCTGTGGGTTTTGAAGTCCTGTATCAGTCTCATTAACAATTTTTGATGTTTATAAGTCACCATACAAATAGGTTCTTTCAGTGGCACACATTATCAGAGATGGAACAACTAGATGTTTCTTGGGTCTTCTTTGTTTCAAGGATCTTTTCTGTCTCTATGATGAACAAAATGAATATGGCTCGTTGGCACCTATCTGATTCCTTCTCCATCTATAGAGATACAAGCAAACCCCCCCCAAGCAGTTAACCTATCTTGTCCCTTCCATTCACCACTTTCTGAGTCTCTTCACATCACCTGGTGATTATCTAAAGATAGTGGAGCTGCTCACACTGGACATTGCCCTTCCAGGGGGTTATAAAACCTGTCTGCCGAAGCCAGTGAATTTTTGTCAAAAATCAAAAAAATTAATAGTATAAAAAACTAAATTTAGAAGTTCTCTATGGCTACCTACAGCTCCCCCTTTTTTATATTTTTGGAGGAGGATCCTGATGTCTCTATTTCTCCTCTCTATGATTTCTTGTCCTTGAGGATTAAAAGGTGTCAATGGTGTGTAAAATCGAATACTGTGCACAAAAGTGTGCAAAATGTTTAGAAACATATGTAGGTCTATTATCTGTTTTTATTGTTTGTGTCACACCCATAATTGCAAAAGTTTGTATAAAGAATTCAGTGACCACTTAGGCTGTCTCTTTTGCTGCTGGTATTGCAAAAGCAAATCCTGAAAAGGTATCTACTACAACATTTGTAAAATTTCACTGGATCTCAAACAATGAGGATTCTTCCTTGGAAGGAGCGTAGGAATGTGGAAAGGAAGTCAAACTGTATGGCCTTTAACTATGCTCCTAGCCTCCTCTGTTATCCCAAACTGCAAAGGTAAAGCTGATGATATTTATGATTAGATTCTTGGGCTGCCTGAAATAAAGGAATATTGGCTATTATGGTTAGAAGGCTGACTGCCTTTAACTTTCCATCAAAAGTATGACCTAGAAGTCTACTATGAGAATGGGCATACAAGATATAAATCTTACCTGGATGTTTTCTAACTTACTTTTGAAGTTCCTTAAAGAGCTGATATATTGTAAAGGCTACAAATTGTATTTGGGCTGTGGCAATTATTTGTACCACATCTACTGAATAGGTGAATCAGATATTATATTTACATCTCCAGGATAATGAGTAAGAGCTAGAATGATTGCATACAATTCATTCTGCTGAGTGGATTGAAAAGGAGTTCTAACTACTTCCTTTATAATTAAGCATGAGTATACAGCACAAATATTATATTTGGATGCATCTGTAAAGATGGTCCTTTAACAGGAATCTTAAAAACCGTTTCTTCAAAAATCCATTGCCAGTTATATAATAGCCAGGTTATCTTTAATGCAATTCTATGTGTAAAATTTGGAGCTGTGGTCAATAAAATTCGCCACTCTGGGATTATTTCACAGAATACATTAATTTGTGCATTGGTTTAAAAGGTGTATATCTTGTCAGGTCTTATCCAAGATAATTGTACTACTCTCTCTCCTTTTTTTTATAGTTTTTTTAAAATTTTATTTTATAATTATAACTTTTTTTTGACAGTACATATGCATTGATAATTTTTTACAACTATCTCTTGCACTCACTTCTGATTTTTCCCTTCCTTCCCTCCACTCCTTCCCCTAGATGGTAGGCAGTTTTATACATGTTAAATATGTTATAGTGCATCCTAGATACAATATATGTGTGCAGAATCCGAATTTCTTGTTGCACAGGAAGATTTGCATTCAGAATGTCAAAATAACCTGCAAAGAAAAACAAAAATGGAAAAAGTTTACACTCATTTCCCAGTATTCCTTCTCTGAGAATTGTACTACTCTCTTACTGGCCTTTAATAAAATTCTAGTCACAAGCACTGGGTAAGGAGTAAGGCTTTAGTCTGGTTGTGCTGGGAGATTCACCCACTCTATCACACTGTCTCCTTGATGAATAACTGTAGTGGGTGTTTTTTGTAGCAAAAACAAATATTTCCAAGGGTTTCTGAGTAGCTCTTTCAATCACATTGGATAAAGCCAGTTCAACTTCTCTTGAAGCTCTTAAGCTTCTTTTGTAATCTGATGTGGTGAGTTTAAAGCACTGTCTCACCTTAAAAGTTCATATAATGATTGTAAATTATATGCAGTTAAGCCTAACACAGGACATATTCATTGGATGTCTCCTATCAATTTTTGAAAGTAATTTAAGGTGTTAACTTCTCTGTTTTTAAAGAAAGCTTTTGTACTATGAGCACCTAAAGATTGAAAAGGAGCGTGCCTTTGAATTTTTCTGGAGCTATATGCAATTTGTAGCTCCTTAATATTTCTATGGTCTTTTGTAGACATGATTCTAACATTTGCTCCTCAGGTGCACACCCCAATATATCATCCATGTAATGTAACAACAAAAATTTTGGAAATGCTTTTCTAACTATACTAAGAGTAGCAGCCATATACATTTGACACATAGTAGGACTGGTTTTTATTCCCTGTGACAAAACTGTCCATTCATATCTTTTATAAGGCTCAGCTAAATTAATGCTAGGTACAGAGAAGGCAAACCTTTTCATATCCTGCTTATCTAGAGGGATAAAATAGAAACAATTCTTAATGTCTATAACCCAAAGAGGCCATTCTCTAGGTAATTGAGTAAGAGATGGAAGTGCAGGCTGAAGAGTTCCCATAGTTTCTATCTTTTCTTATTTACTTTTCTTAAATCAATTAACATTCTCCATTTTCCAGATTTCTTTCTTACAACAAATACATGGGAATTCCAAGGACTTAGAGAAGGTTGTAAGTCCTTGGTCAAGTTACTCCTGTACTATTTTTAATAAGGCCTGAATTTTTTTTCACTTTGTAAGGGCTACTGTTCTATCCACACTTGTGTATCAGTTTTCCATTGAATGGGAATAGGTGAGATGATTGGCAGGCCTTCAACAACAGCCCTGCATAAAAAGCCAAAGTACTCAACTATTGTAAGATGTCTCTTCCCCATAGATTGATGCAGATGTTTTCAACTACAAAAGGAGTAAAAACTGTTTTACCTTCAAATATCCATCTCAAAGGGGTTGCACTAACTTCTGCTGCTATTGATCCTCCTATGCCAGATATATAAGTGTCTGCCTTATCTTCAGCCAATGACTGAGCCAGCTGGCATCTCTAATGACTGTATGAGTTGCAGCTGTCTCTACCAACTCTTTCAATGTTAGGCCATTTACATAGATAGCGAGCATTGGACAGTCAACTGTAACATCTGTTGTCCAGAACATTCCTGGATTCTATTGTTGGGAGTCAAAATCTGGGCAAATATCACTAAATTGCCTATTAGGAATATGTATTAGTAAACCTGATGGTACTACATCTCCTGAGTGATAGATTACACATTGTCTACCTGTATTAGTGACTGGAGTATTAACAGCACATTCCCCAGTATCACAAATCAGTGTATGGATGGACACTGTTTTGTCAGTACTCTCAGGAGGTGAAATGGTTAAGCCTACTGTGCCTGGAAGCAAAGAATCTATAGGCCAGTCAAGGACAGATTTGTCAGTAGTTTCAGCTGCTTACAACTCTATTCTCCCCAGTTGTAATCCCTTTCTCCCATCAGGTTGCTTCTTGGCTGATAGATCATATTGGAGTACTAAAGTTCTAAAGAATATTTGGGTGTAATGATGGCTTCCATCATGCTCCAAACGGTTTTTGTCTGGGGCCCTAGAGCCAAGTCCTGCTTCCTGTTTCTCTGAGTCAACCTACATTCTGATGCCCAATGGAAAACTTTGTTGCATTTTGGACATGGGGTTTTGGGTCTTGTTCTCCCATCCTCTTTTTTTTCACTCTATCTTTATGCCAACATTGAGCTTTCAAATGCCCTACTTCACCACATTAAAAGCCTTGATGAGTCTCTCTGGAAGTCCCTTGCCAAAAGGGACCCTGTCTTCCCATGTTTGGATCTTGAAAAGTCTACATCATAGCCTGGGTATAAAACGTATTTGTGGCCACTGTTGCACAGCATCTTATGATCTCATCTAAAGGAACATCCTTGTGTAGTTCTAATATAATTCTTCTACATACCTCATTAGCATTTTCCTTAGCAAATTGTCTTATCATTATTTCTGTTGCTATATTTTCACCAATAGTTCCTATGTCAACTGTCTGCAGAAGTCCCACAAAATCAGCAAAGAGTTCATTTGCACCTTGTGCTATTTTTGTAAAGGCTTCCCCACTATCTTGTCTTCCTGGGATTGTGCCCCATGGTTTGATAGAAGCAGAAACAATTTCTTATATGCTGTCAAAGAGTAATTAATCTGTTCTAAAATGTCTTCATAAGGACTGACACCTGTTAGTTGGTCAAAGGTGACTGGTTTATTAATTCCAAGTTGCCTAATTCATTGGGCTTGTATTCTACAGAATTCACTATACTAAGAAAGCCAAAACAAGTTTTGTCCAGGTTCTAAACATGTCCTTCTTATAGAATTCCAATCATTAGGAGTTAAAATTTCAAAAGGCAAATTATCTAATACCACCTTAACATGACAATGTAGACCCATAAACAGTGCAAGCTGTTTTCAGATCTTTCTTAATTTCCAGATTAAAAGGAGTATATCTTCTTTTTTCTTGATCTGAAGTGTCAAATTCTTCAATCACAGGATATGCTTTTATTCTCAAATCAGATGTATCCTGTCCTTCCTCTTTAGCTTTAACTAATGTGTTTTGTAATCCTGTCATAGGGGTGGACAAAGCTGCTACATGGGTAGTGCTGATGGTGTCACTGCCCTTCCCACTCCTCATCCTCCCTCCAACCATGAAGGTGAAATTGAGGGAGATGGCCAGGAGATGGGGAATTCCCTAAGGAGACCTGCTTGTGAAAGTGAGAAGAACTACACCCTTTAAATTAATCAGTGCTGTACTTAACTCCGTTCTTGTCCAATTCTTCTCCAAGTTCAGCTTCTTTGTCAGTACCATTCTCCTAGAGCTCTTTCTCCTCACACTTCCTTGTCTGGCTGTCCACCTTAAAACTTTTCCTTTTCTTAGAACTTGTGGGGTTCTCTAAAACCAATTATATTATATTGTACATATTATATTGTTTCTTTAGGAATTTAATCAGGACCCATAGTAATATTCAATTGGTTTCTCTTCCACTATTTCCCACATCTAATTTTTCTTTCTTAGAGAGCCAAGGAGACATGCACTCCAATATATTTAAGAGTCCAGTGATCTGCTTCCAAGTTACCAACAAACCTTGACTCTTTATTAACTTAACTATGCATTTTACACACTTCCCTTGGGGTGGGAGGAAGTCTCTTTTCTTAATATTTACCCCATTTTAGCTGAAAAATGAAAGTGACTAGTTTAACCTTTACCAAAGTTTCCTGCTTGTTTATTTTTATATTTACCCTATTTCCAGGCCACAAGGACTTCTCTACTGAGCTTAAAATCACATCAGTTGAGTGTTGGTCCTTATGTCCAGACCCTCAAAATGTAATTTGCTTCTTTCATTGCCCCATGTTTAGGGCACCAAAATGTAGAGTCCAGGCTAGCTTTCCAGAAAATGGGCCTTGGTCTTCAGGTGGAGAAGTGATGAAGGCAGGAGAGCCACAACCAAGCTAGCTAAAGATGGAGTTCAGAGTCTAGAATCTGGAATCATTTTTTGTGTCTGACTCCAAGACTCTTCTGTATCTCCTGTGTGTTTGAGACTCTCAATTCCCAGTCCTCTCAGCCCTTAAATACCTCAGTATGATTACATCACTACAACAACTGAGCATGTGCCTACTATAGAATGAATATTACATCATCATATTACTTACACTACATATATGCCAACAGAGTGATTACATCATTATGTCACACTAAGTAGATATTTAACTAGAGAATTATTGTCTCTTCAATCACACTGAATAGATGCTTAACTAAAAGCACTCTTCTGTCCTTGATTCAAGTATACCTTTCCAGAGTTCTACCTCTCTACACAATTTACCTCTCCCTTTCTGATGTACCCAGTATATTCAACTTTCTAATCTCTTAATTTTTATGACATTCCCTCTAGTTTACTTTATGTTTGTGGCCTTTGTCTATATGTTCCTTAAAACTGTACGAATAATGATAAAAGTAACAGGGGCAGAGTCAAGATGGCCGGAGAATACACAGGCCAATTTCTAAGCTCTCTCTTACCCTCAATACCAACTATTTAATTCAACCTCAAAAATAATGTTTGACTGGCAAAAACCATGAAGATTAGAAACACAACAACTTACCAGCTGAAGAGAATCTGGAATTTCATCAGAAAAGGTCAGTCTTGAGGGGTGGAGAAAAGATTGGTGGAGACAGTGATAAAACTAGACTAGCACATTGTGCTGGTTGGGCTGGCGAGGCCTCTGGTATTAGAGAAGCTATAGAGACAGAGGACTCTGGTATAGGCTGATTGCTCTACTCTGCTTGCAAAACAGCAGATCAGCAGAGAAATCAAGCCACTTTTAAAAAAATATCAGAAACTGCCTATAGCTACCCCAAACCAGAAGTGACTCAGCACAGAAAACAGCATGGCTGTGCAACAGCCTTTTGTTGTCCTGGGCTTTTTCTTGGGGCAGTTAAGAATCTGCAAAACAGTGGGACGCAGCCCAAGGCAGCCTCTAATCTCACAGTGTAGGGCTTGGCCTGAGGCAATGGAATTTCCACAGCAGCAAAATATCCACAGCAGCACCCATGCTTCCTGGGGCTGAGACACTTCCTGTCTATATGCTGGGTCTATTCGCTGATCAGCTGTTAATATCCACAGCCCCATGGGGAACTTTGGCCTGGGGATGTGACACTTTCACTGTTCAGCCTGTAGCCTAAGGACAGTTGCTAGCCCACACAGAGGGGGTGCTTCAATGGGCACTCCTGCAGTCCAGCCATGCTAACCAGCTTTGAATCACTTCGGGGGGGGGGGGGAGGGAGGAAACTTTCTCCCAGAGCACTCTCATATCTTTGCAGGCCATTCACAAGACAGCTGCCATCCAAACTATCCCTGTTCTGCAGAGGAAGTTGGTAACCTCCCTACCCTGAAAGCAGACACCATAGGGTTTTTAAAAATCAGTAAAAACATGAAGAGAACACTTGACAGCTTCTAGACAGAAAAAGAGTGTGTTTCCAACCCCAAGGAGACTAACAGCAGACAGTCTCCAGCTAATACCCTAAAGGGGAATGTTACCTGGCCCCCATCACATAACTCTCTTCTAGAAGAGTCTATTAAAGACCTGAAAAGAGAGTTAGAAGAAAAATGGGCAAAGGAAAGAGAAGTTATGTTAGAGAGTAACAGCGTCCTGAAATCTGAATTAGAAAAGATAAAGAATTCACAAGAAGGGCAGGGAAACAAAATTTGTGACTTGGAAAAGGTTAAAAAATCACAGGAAAGTAGGATCTCTGAATTGGAAAAGTTAAGAATTCCCAAGAAAGGAGGATTGATGAATTGGAAAAAGAAAATAACTCACTAAAAAAAAAATTAGTAAAATGGAAAAAAAAATTCCATAGATCAAAATAACTCATTTAAAAACTCAATTGGACATATACAAAAAGACATTAAAAAAGCAAATGAAGAAAAAAACTCGTTAAAAATCATGACTGAACAAATAGAAATGAATGATTCATTGATTCACCAAGAATCAATCGAGCAAAACCAAAAAAATGAAAAGCTGGAGAATAACATCAAACATTTACTGGGAACATCGATCTAGGAGAGATAATCTGAGGATTATTGCACTTCCAGAAAATTATGATGAAAAAAAGCACCTAGATTCTATTTTACAGGAAATCATCAAAGAAAATTGCCCAGAGGTAATAGAACCAGAAGGTAAAATAGGAATTTAAAGAATTCATCAAACACCTTCTGAAAAGACCCTTAAAAAAAAAACAACCCTCCATGGCATATTGTGGCCAAGCTACAGAACTGTCAGACTAAGGAAACATATTGCAAGCAGCCAGGAAAAAACAATTCAGATATCGAGGTGCCACAATAAGAGTCACTCAAGATCTGGCTGCATCCACATTAAAGGATCAAAAGGCCTGGAATCTGATATTCTGAAAAGCAAAAGAACTTGGAATGCAGCCAAGAATAAACTACCTAGATACATTGAGAATTTTCTTCCATGGAAGAAGATAGACTATAACATGCACTCCTGGCAGTTACAATTACCAGTCTGTCCTAGACCCAACAGAGTACCTTTGACCACTGACCTTTGCAGTGTCAACTCTACCTGCTTGCCTCCTCTGAGACCTTCAAAGGTTTCTTGAATCTATAGTTTAATAACCAGTAGCGCATTCAAGAACAGCCATGTGTAATCTTAAAAGCCTTTATTATACCTACTCACATAATGCCCTGACATAATGCCCTGACTTTTTAGCTCCCTGGTGAACTCCTGGTCTGAAGACCCACGTGTTCACTACCAAACTCCTTACTTCTCTTGGCTATCCATCAGCTTGGCTTGACTACCCCAGGCTAGGGAGCCAGGTTAAAGAGAGTGACTTGCTGTATGCAGTGGGCTTATAAAGGGCCTGTGAGGTCACACACACAGCCAACCAGTGAAAGAGCCGTCACCCATTATGAAACTACCTCAAAATGGCCAGAATCCCACCCGCAGTGCAGATCTATATCCACAGAGATTACTTCTGGGCCACTCAAATCTCCTGTTGCACTGTGGCCGCCCATTTAAAGGACCCTTACAATGGACATTTAATGAAACAGATGAATTTCATTTGTTTCTAAGACAAATATCAGATCTAAAAAAAAAATTTGATCTCCAACCACAAGACTCAAGAGAAGCAGAAAAATGTAAAAGGAACTCTCTTGAGAACTGTATCTCTGTTGTGGATATACAGAAAGTCCACATGTATAATGATTTTACTGATATAACATAAAAAAGGGAAGAAGAAATGGAAAGGGGATAGTGTCAGAAAATGGGAAAAGGGGAGATAAAAATAGGGAAACAACATCCCATGAAGAGGCAAAGAAAATTTATCATATCTGAGGGAATTTAGAGAAGGGGAGGAACACTGTGTGAATCTTATTCTCATCAGAGTTGGCTCAAAGAGTAATAATTGACATGTTTATTTTTCAGAGAAATCTCTCTCACCTCATTAAAAGGGGGGAGAGGAAAAGGGAAAAGGAAAAGAGTAATAAGGGAAGGGTACAAGAATGGGGAAGGGATTGAAAAGGAGGGCAGAGGGATACTAAAGAGGGAGGGCTGCATGACACACGTGGGGCCCATAAGTTTAATACTGGGAAAAGAGTTCAGGGGGAATAAGGGGGAAAAAGCATAATCTGGAGATAATATGATGGCATGAAATACAGAATTAGTAATTTTAACTGTTAATGTGAATTGGATGAACTCTCCCATTAAGCAGAGGCAGATAGCAGACTGGACCAAAAGTCAGAACCCTACAATATATTGCTTACAGGAAACACATTTAAAGAAGGGAGATGCATGCAGAATAAAGGTAAAAGGTTGGAGGAGAATCTATTATGCTTCAAGTGAAGTCAAAAAAGCAGGGGTAGCCATCCTTAGATCAAGAAAAATCAGAAATTGATCTAATTAAAAGAGATAAGGTAGGAAAATATATCCTACTAAAAGGTAGCATAGACAATGAAGCTATATCAATACTAAACATATATACACCAAGTAAGTGGTATACCATCTAACTTCTAAAGGAAAAGTTAAGAGAGTTGGAAGAAGAAATAGACAGCAAATCTATAATAGTGGGAGATCTCAAACTTGCACTCTCAGAATTACATAAATCAAACCACAAAACAAATAAGAAAGAAATTAAGGAGGTAAATAGAATATTAGAAAAATTAGGTATGATACCTCTTTGGAGAAAACTGAATGGTGATATAAAGGAGTATACTTTCTTCTCAGAAGTTCATGGAATCAGAAATGCAAATTAAGACCACTCTGAGATACCACTACACACCTGTCAGATTGGCTAAGATGACAGGAACAAATAATGATAAATGTTGGAGGGGATGTGGGGAAATTGGAACACTAATACATTGCTGGTGGAGTTGCGAAAGAATCCAGCCATTCTGGAGAGCAATCTGGAATTATGCCCAAAAAGTTATCAAACTGTGCATACCCTTTGACCCAGCAGCGCTACTACTGGGATTATATCCCAAAGAAATACTAAAGAGCGGAAAGAGACATATATGTGCCAAAATGTTTGTGGCAGCTCTTTTTGTTGTAGCTAGAAACTGGAAGATGAATGGATGTCCATCAGTTGGAGAATGGTTGGGTAAATTGTGGTATATGAAGGTTATGGAATATTATTGCTCTGTAAGAAATGACCAGCAGGAGGAATACAGAGAGGCCTGGAGAGACTTAAATCAACTGATGCTGAGTGAAATGAGCAGAACCAGAAGATCACTGTACACTTCAACAACAATACTGTATGAGGATGTATTCTGATGGAGGTGGAAATCTTCAACATAAAGAAGATCCAACTCACTTCCAGTTGATCAATGATGGACAGAGGTAGCTACACCCAGAGAAGAAACACTGGGAAGTGAATGTAAATTGTTAGCACTAATATCTGTCTGCCCAGGTTACATGTACCTTCAGATTCTAATGTTTATTGTGCAACAAGAAAATGATATTCACACACATGTATTGTACCTAGACTATATTGTAACACATGTAAAATGTATGGGATTGCCTGTCATTGGGGGGAGGGAATAGAGGGAGGGGGGTAATTTGGAAAAATGAATACAAGGGATAATATTATAAATATATATATATATAATAAAAAAATTTAAAAAAAAAGAAAGAAAAAGAAAAAAAAAGAAATGAATGAAGAATAAACAACTCATTAAAAAAATTTAAAAAAATGTTGTAAAATAGAAATGAAATAAAACAAAAAAAGAAAATAAAGCTTTTAGATTGTTGAAAAAAAAAAAAGAAGTTCATGGAATCTATACAAAAATTTGCCATATATCAGGACATAAAGATCTCAAAATTAAATGCAGGAAAGCAGAAATAGTAAATGCCTTCTTCTCCGATCACAATTCAATAAAAAACTACATTCAACAAGAAGTTAGGGGAAAATAGACCAAAAAGTAATTGGAAACTAAATAATCTCATCTTAAAGAATTATTGGGTGAAACAGAAAATTATAGAAACAGTTAATAATTTCATGCCAGATAATAACAAAGATGAGACATCATACTAAAATTTGTGGAATGCAGCTAAAATGGTAATATGGGGAAATTTTATATCTTTAGAGGCTTACTTGAATAAAATAGAGAAAGAGATGATCAATGAATTGGGCCTGCAACTTAAAAAGCTAGAAAAAGACCAAATTAAAAACCCCCAAGCAAATACTAAACTTGAAATTCTAAAATTAAAAGGAGAAATCAAATAATATTGAAAGAAAAAAAACACAATTATTGAATTAATCAATAAAACTAAGAGTTGGTTTTATAAAAAAGCCAATAAAATAGATAAACCTTTGGTAAATCTGATTAGAAAAAGGAAAGAGGAAAATCAGATTGTTAGTCTTACAAATGAAAAGGGGGATCTTTCCACCAATGAAGAGGAAATTAGAGCAATAATGAGGAGTTATTTTGCTCAACTTTATGCCAATAAATTTGATAACTTAAATGAAATGGATGACTACCTCCAAAAAGTATAGGCTTCCCAGATTAATAGAAGAGGAAGTAAATTGCTTAAATAGTCCCATTTTAACAAAAGCAAAGAACAAGCTATTAATCAACTCCCTAAGAAAAAATCCCCAGGACCATATTGATTTAGATGTGAATTCTACCAAACATTTAAAGAACAACTAACTCCAATGCTATATAAACTGTTTGAAAAAATAGGGATTGAAGGACTCCTACCAAATTCCTTTTATGACACAGACATGGTACTGATACCTAAACAAGATAGGTTGAAAACTGAGAAAGAAAACTATAGACCAATCTCCTTAATGAATATTGATGCTAAAATCTTAAATAAGATATTATCAAAAAGACTTCAGAAAATCATCCCCAGGATAATACATTATGATCAAGTAGGATTTATACTAGGAATGCAGGACTGGTTTAATATTAGGAAAACTATTAGTATAATTGACCATATTAATAACCAAATTAACAAAAACCATATGATCATCTCAATAGATACAGAAAAAGCATTTGATAAAATCCAACATCCATTCCTACTAAAAACACTTGAGAGTGTAGGAATAAATGGACTATTCCTTAAAATAGTCAGGAGCTTATATTTAAAACCATCAGTAAGCATCTTATGTAATGGGGATAAACTGGAAACTTTCCCAGTAAGATCAGGAGTGAAACAAGGTTGCCCACTATCACCATTACTATTCAATATTGTATTAGAAATGCTAGCCTCGGCAATAAGAACCGAGAAAGAGATTCAAGGAATTAGAGTAGGTAAGGAGGAAATCATACTATCACTTTTTGCAGATGATATGATGGTATACTTAGAGAACCCCAGAGATTCTAATAAAAAGTTATTAGAAATAATTCACAAATTTAGCAAAGTTACTGGATACAAAATAAATCCATATAAATCCTCAGTATTTTCATACATCACCAACAAAATGCAACAGCAAGAGATACAAAGAGAAATTTCATTCAAAACAAATGTCGAGAGTATAAGATATTTGGGTATATATCTACCAAAGAAAAGTCAGAAATTATATGAGCAAAATTACAAAACACTTGCCACAAAAATAAAGTCAGATTTAAATAATTGGGAAAATATTAAATGCTCTTGAATAGGCTGAGGGAATATAATCAAGATGACAATACTCCCTAAACTAATCTATTTATTTAGTGCTATGCCAATCAGACTCCCAAGAAACTATTTTAATGACCTAGAGAAAATAACAACAGAATTCATATGGAAGAACAAAAGGTCAAGATAAGTGGAACATGTTAGGTTCACAGTACAAAATAGTGTTCAACTACCGCAATTTAGTGTTTGCAAAACCCTAAGATCCCACCTTTTAAGATAAGAATTAATTATTTGACAAAAACTGTTGGGCAAACTGGAAAGTAGTATGGCAGAAATTAGGTATAGACCCACATTTAACACCATATACCAAGATAAGATCAAAATGGGTCCATGATTTAGGTAGGCATAAAGAATGAGATCATAAATAGATTAGAGGAACAGAGGATCATCTACCTCTCAGACTTGTAGAGGAGGAAGAAATTTGTGACCAAAGGAGAACTAGAGATCATTATTAATCACAAAATAAAAAATTCTGATTATATCCAGTTAATTAGCTTTTGTACAAACAAAACTAATGCAAACAATATTAGAAGGGAAGTAAGAAAATGGGAAAATATTTTTACAGTTAAAGGTTCTGATAAAGGCCTCATCTAGAAAATATATAGAGAAGTGACTCTAATTTATAAGAAATTCAGCCATTTTCCAATTGATAAATGGCCAAAGGATATGAACAGACAATTTTCAGATGTTGAAATTGAAACTATTTCCACTCATATGAAAGAGGGTTCCAAATCACTACTGATCAGAGAAATGCAAATTAAGACACATTTGTCAGATTGGCTAAGATGACAGGAACAGATAATGATGAATGTTGGAGGGGATGTGGGAAAACTGGGACACTAATGCATTGTTGAAGTTGTGAAAGAATCCAACCATTCTGCAGAGCAATTTCGAACTATGCCCAAAATATTATCAAACTGTGCATGTCCTTTGATCCATCAGTGCTATTTCTGGGCTTATATCCCAAAGAAATACTAAAGAAGGGAAAGGGACCTCTATGTGCCAAAATGTTTTTGTAGTGGCTAGAAACTGGAAAATGAGTGGATGCCTATCAATTGGAGAATGGTTGGGTAAATTGTGGTATTTCAATGTTATGGAATATTATTGTTCTGTAAGAAATGTCCTGCATGAGGAATACAAAGAAACTTGGAGAGACTTAACATAAAGTGATGCTGAGTGAAATGAGCAGAACTAGGAAATCATTATACAGTTCAACAATGACACTGTATGAAGATGTATTCTGACTAAAGTGGATTATCTTCAACATAGATAAGATCTAATTCAATTACTGTTTATCAATGATTAAGAGAATCAGCTACACCCAAATAGAGAACACTGAGAATTGAGTGTAAACTGTTTGCACTATTGTCTTTCTACCTAGGTTCCTTTTATCTTCTGAACCCAATTCTTGCTGTGTAACAAGAAATTAGGTTCTGCACACAAATATTGTATTTAAGATATACTGTAACATATTTAACATGTATGGGATTGCCTGTCATCTAGGGGAGGGGATAGAGAGAGGGAGGGAAAAATTTGGAAAGGAAGTGAGTACAAGGGAAATGTTGTAAAGATATTACACTTGTGGGGGCAGCTAGGTGGTGCAGTGGATAGAGCACCAGCCTTGAATCCAGGAGGACCAGAGTTTAAATCTAGTCTCAGACACATAACACTTCCTAGCTGTGTGACCCTGGGCAAGTCACTTAACCCCCGCATCAGGGAAAAAAAAAAAAGAAGAAGAAGAAGAAGAAGAAATTACACGTGCATATGTACTGTCAAAAAATTATAATTATAAAATTAATTTAAAAAATAAATTAAAAAAAGAATTACAATTAACATCTTCCCATGTGTGAATGCAAATAGTTTATCTCTATTGAATTCCGTTCTTTTTTTAAACTGTTTATGCTTCTCTTTAGTCTTGAGATTGAAGGTCAAATTTTTAGTTTATTTCTCTTATACTTATGACAACTTGAAATCCTTCTATTTCACTGAATAACCAATTTTCTCCTTGAAGTATGATGTTTGATTTCATTTGTTAAGTGATCCTTTATTGTAGTCTCAATGCTTTTGCCTTCCAGAATAGCATGTTCTATGGCCTCCAATTCTTCAGTGTTGCAGCTGCTAAATCTTTAGTAATCCTGATTGTGACTTCCTGATATTTGTTTTTTGTTTTTGTTTTTGTTTTTTGTTTTTTCTTTCTGGCTACTTTTTTTCCTTGACCTGATAGTTCTGAAATGTGTCTGTAATATTCTTTTATATTTTGAGATCTCCTTTCTGAGGTGATCAGTGACTATTTTGTCCTCTGTTTCTAGAACATAAGAGCATTTTTCCTTCTTGGATGATGCTGTCCAGCCTTTTGATCATGGCTTTTGGGTAGTTCTATGATTCTGATATTGTATCTTCTGGATCTGTTTTGTGGATCAATTGTTTTCCAGATGAAGTTTTTTTTTTTTTTGTTTTTGTTTTTGTTTTTGTTTTTTTTACATTTTCTTTTATTTTTTCATAGTTTTGCATATGTTTGATTGAATCTTTATGTCTCAAAGAATCAGCTTTCAATTGCTAAACTAACTTAAAATGTTGTTTTCTTCTATTAGTTTTTATACTTTCTTTACTGTTTGGCCAATTGTACTCTTTAATGAGTTAGTTTCTTCAGTGGATTTCTGCATCTCCTTTTCCATTTAGCCAATTCTACTTTTTAAGCAATTTTTCAAATTGTTGACTATTTTTTCATAGTTATCTTATATCACTCTTATGTTTTAGTCTTTTTTTCTATTTCTCTTATATGATTTTAAGACTTCTTTTTGAATTCTTCCATGGATTGTTTCTGGATTTGAAACCACTTCTCATTTTCTTTGAGCTTTTGATCAAAGGCAATTTGACATTGTAGTCCTCTTATAAGTTTGAGTCTTAGTCTTCCCTATCATTCCTAGATCTGGAATATGCAGGCTTCCCTGATTTTGGAAAGGCACAAGGGGGATCCTTTTGTTGGTGTCCACCTGTTCCATCACCCTGAGGAGCAGCATCTCCAGATGATTGGCTGAAGTAGGACTATTTGCAGGCACATTGGGGAGCTTCCTGTCTTGGACTGTGGCCCTTCTCACCTGAGTGAGAGGGATCTTTCTTTCCAATCCTCTAAGTTTCCTGAACTAACCATTATCCTTTCTGGTTCCATTGTTTCAGAACCTGTTTTTGGGTGCTACTTTATACTTGCTTATATTGGGAGGGTTATAGTGATTCGCTGCTCACTCTGCCATCTTGGCTCTCAGAAGTGAACTGTTTCTTCCCCTGTGTCTTTCATTTCCACTTTTTCCTGCTTTAGGGAAATTGGAATTCTGGCTCTTCAGAGGTTGCATTCTTAAACAATTAATAGCTATAAAGCATCAAAGTTTAAAAAGTTGTTTTTCATTTCAGGAAAATTTCAGATCATTTGAAGTAAGGTACAGTTTTTCCAAAGCAGTACAGTTCTTAAGAAAGTCAAATGTTTTATTATGTATAACAAACTATGAACAAAACAGTATCTTTAGAGCAGTAGTTCTCATTTTCTGAATTACGAACTTCTAGGGAGATGCCAGGGGCAGGAGCTAAGAAAAGAGTGTTTCAGAGTTAATGATAAGGACTATATTAAACTATAGGAACACCAAATGATGTCATTTATTTTTAGCTACAGCAAAAATAGTATTTTCCCCCAAATGTACTTATGTGCAATGGAATTAATAAAATCCAAATTAATTTGAAAATTTTATTGAATTTATAGAAGTCATTTGGTATTATGAATTTGCTCAATCAACAGATATTAACAGCATATTTTGTATATTTTGGAGATGAGGCCTTTATCAGAACCTTTACCTGTAAAAATGTTTTCCCAATTTGTTACTTCCCTTCTAATTTTGTTTGCATTAGTTTTGTTTGTGCAGAAACTTTTTAATCTGGTGTAATCAAAATTTTCTATTTTGTGATCAATAATGGTCTCTAGTTCTCCTTTGGACACAAATTCCTACCTCCTCCACAGGAACAAGCATTCATTGATTACTATGTTCTGGTCACTTAACAAATATCTCATTTGATCCCCACAACAACCCATGCTATCCTCATCATCATCATTATTATATCCACTTTATAGTTGAGGAAACAGAAATTACTTGCCCAAAGCCACACAGTTATTAAGTGTATGAGGCTGGATTTCTAATTCAGGCAAAGTGCTCTGTCAATTGTGCCACCTAGACAGCTATAATTTGATTCATGCACAATATTTGAAGGCATTAGAAAAAGTACTGGAAAGCTAAAGTTTCAACATGGTTATGGATTTAGAAAAGAGACAATCTCTTATTATTTTAAATAGCTTGTATTTACTTATTTTTGTATGTTTTCCCCTCTTCCCAAAAGAATGTTAACTTCTGGAGCACCAGAACTGCTTATTTCTGCTTTTTCATATCTTATCATATATGTCAAGTAGCTAAATAAATATTTGTTGAGTGAATGAATGAACATAAACTGTGCTTTAATTTTTTTTTGCTATTCTCCCTTAACTTTTAGTATATTTGAAAAGGTTTTTCAATCTCTCACTCTAACCTGAACCCTAGAGATATTTTCTATTAAGTCAGAGTCTTAAAACTTAAAATTTTCAGTTATGCATTTTTAAGCTCTTCTGATGATAAGCTTAAAATTAAACTCTCTAATGTCCTCAGACTTTGAGAGTTAAAAGAAATTGAATAACTGAATGAGGATGATAGTTTTAATGAGTTGCTAGCAAAGTTTAAAAAAATATATTGAGGAATTATTCTAACAGATATGAACACAGTATTTTAAGTAGATCTATGTAGACACATGTTTTTCCATTGAATTTTATAATGTACAATTTCAATAAACAAATATTTTATTAACTTATCTCAAAGGTGAAAATGTTTACTTCTAAATTCAAGTATTTATTTCAGTGACAACTATTTCCAAAAAGATGCAGCAAATTGAAAATAGAAGCTGAAAAAAAGCATTTCCGTTGATTATCAGGAAGGCTAGTCTTTTCAAATGAACCCAACAATGAATGAATGCCTCCTGGTGAAACCATTCTCATAAAACATTCTGACTCTTTAAAGAGATGCAAGGATTTTCAGTACCTCAAGAAAGGGTTTAGAATATGTAGCTTATGGTTTGTTTGGTTTTTTTTTTTTTCCTTCTCAGCAGAAGTGTAAAAATGATTCCCTTCAATTCATAAATTTAATTTACATCAGTATTCATAGATAATGTCTTCCCCCACCCCCAAAGAACAGTTAGCAGCTAAGTTACAGGGTAAATGAGTAAAAATATTTTAGACTTTTAAGACATGGCAAAATTGTTTTCCCTAGATTTTGAGAATAAAGCTTAGTCGGCCTCCATAGTTTCACAATGCATTTCTAAAAATTATTGGGAAAAATTTCACCTAATAATTCAGTTTCTTCTTTCTGCTGATAATTGTATAAGAATGGAGATTGCAGTGATTGTGGAAGAGAATTCAGGGGTGTCCTAAAATCTACCCTAACTGGCTCTCAGAATTTATTATAAAATTTTCAGTGGGAGCATTTACACTTCAGAAATCTGCAATCTATAAATATCTATTATTTTATGGTTTGTAGACTTAAGAGAGCATTAATAAGTTAAATTAAACTTAAAATCAAATTAAACTGCTAATACTTTTCCCCTTTTACTTCATGTAAGATGGTTGTCTAATGTTTCCTAGTAAACTATTAAGATAAGGATAAAAATTACGATTCAAATAGTCCTCAGAATTATTGTCAGCACTCATTTATTTTACTCCTTCCCTTCCCTCTTTTTTCCTCTCCTCTCCACTTCTTCCTCCAAATTGAACCCAAGACTTTCAGAGGCATAAGGAAGCAGCAGCTATGTTTTCTCAGTATAAATGGAAATAATAATTTATTATTTTTCTTTATTGTCATTCACATCTTTTATGTGTCATTCTCTGATTCCACATTACAGTGTGGAGTAGACTGTGCATTTTAAAGATTATGACAGTGGAATGTAGGTTTAGACAGGGTACAAGAGAAAGGTTTCAAAGGGATTCTTGTTTGAATTGTGCTTCTTTCTTCTGAAGACAAGCCTAGCTAAATAGCACTGGAAATTTAGTTTTGCAATTGTTTCACCCTTCCTACCACTGTAACTCATGTTACTATCTATTGTACTAAGGCATAATTGTATCACAATCTGCATCAGTGGAAGGCTCCTCACATTGATGCTAGCACAGATTCTAGGTGTATTTGAAGTATTCTTTAGTTATCCCAATCCCCAATAGTTTCTGACAAGAGAACTTACTATTTTTCAATGCCTTGATCTATGAAGTAATAAAATCGTTTTTATTTTATTTTATTTTTTTATTTTATAATTATAACATTTTTGACAGTACAAATGCATAAGTAATTTTTACAGTATTATCCCTTGTACTTCCTTCTGTTCCAAATTTTCCCCTCCCCTCCCCCCCACCCCTAGATGGCAGGAATTCCCATACATATTAAATATGTTATAGTATACCCTAGATACAATATATGTATGCAGAACCGAAATTTTTGTTGTTGTTGTGGCAAAGGAAGAATTGGATTTGGAAAGTAAGAATAACCTGGAAAGAAAAACAAAAAATGCAAACAGTTTACACTCATTTCCCAGTGTTCCTTCTCTGGATGTAGCTGATTCTGTACATCATTGATCAATTGGAATTGGATTAGCTCTTCTCTATGTTGAAGATATCCACTACCATCAGAATACATCCTTATACAATATTGTTGTTGAAGTGTATAATGATCTCCTAGTTCTGCTCATTTCACTCAGCATCAGTTAATGTAAGTCTCTCCAAGCCTCTCTGTATTCATCCTGCTGGTGATTTCTTATAGAACAATAACATTCCATAACATTCATATACTATGATTTACCCAACCAATCTCCAATTGATAGGCATCCATTCATTTTCCAGTTTCTAGCCACTGTGAAAAGGGCTGCCACAAACATTTTGGCACATACAGGTGCCTTTCCCTTCTTTAGTATCTCCTTGGGATATAAGCCCAGTAGTAGCACTGCTGGATCAAACGGTATGCACAGTTTGATAACTTTGTGGGCATAATTCCAGATTGTTCTCCAGAATGGTCAGATTATTTCGTAACCCCATCAACAATGCATCAGTGCCCCAGTTTTCCCAAATCCCCTCCAACATTCATCATTATCTGTTCCTGTCAGCTTAGCCAATCTGACAGATGGATAGTGGTATCTCAAAGTTGTCTTAAATTGCATTTCTCTGCTCAATAGTGATTTGAAACACTTTCATATGAGTGGAAATAGTTTCAATTTCATCATCTGAAAATTGTCTATTTCTATCATTTTACCATTTATAAATTGGAGAATGGATTGATTTCTTATAAACTAGAGTCAATTCTCTGTATATTTTCAAGATGAGGCCTTTATCAGAACCTTTAAAGTAAAAGTATTTTCCCAATTTGTTACTTCTGGTCTAATCTTGTTTGCATTAATTTTGTTTGTACAAAAGCTTTTTAATTTGATGTAATCAAAATTTTCTATTTTGTTATTTCTAGTTCTCCTTTGGTCACAAATTCCTTCCTCTTTCACAAGTCTGAGAGGTAAACTATCCTATGTTCCTCTAATTTATTTATGATCTTATTCTTTATGCCTAAATCATGGACCCATTTTGATCTGATCTTAGTATGTGGTGTTAAGTTTGGGTCCATGCCTAGTTTTGGCCATACTAATTTCCAGTTTTCCCAACAGTTTTTGTCAAATAATGAATTCTTATCCCAAAAGTTGGGATCTTTGGGTTTGGCAAACACTAGATTACTATTTTTATTCACTATCTTGTCTTGTGAACCTAACCTATTCCAATGATCAACTAGTCTATTTCTTAGCCAATACCAAATTATTTTGGTGACTGCTGCTTTATAATAAGTTTTAGATAAGGTACAGCTGGGCCACATTCATTTGATTTTTTTTTTCATTAATTTTCTTGAAATTCTTGACCTTTTGTTCTTCCATATGAATTTTGTTGTTATTTTTTCTAGGTCATTAAAATAGTTTCTTGGTAGTCTGATTGGTATTGCACTAAATAAATAGATTAGTTTAGGGAGTATTGTCATCTTGATTATATTCCCTCGGCCTATCCAAGAGCACTTAATATTTTTCCAATTGTTTAAATCTGACTTTATTTTTGTGGCAAGTGTTTTGTAATTTTGCTCATATACTTCCTGATTTACTTTGGTAGATATATTCCCAAATATTTTATACTCTCGACAGTTGTTTGGAATGGAATTTGTTGTTGTATCTCTTGCTGTTGCATTTTGTTGGTGATATATAAAAATGCTGAGGATTTATGTGGATTTATTTTGTATCTGATAACTTTGCTAAAGTTATGAATTATTTGTAATAACATTTTATTAGAATCTCTGGGGTTCTCTAAGTATACCATCATATCATCTGGAAAGAGTGATAGTATGATTTCCTCCTTACCTACTCTAATTCTTTTAATCTCTTTCTCGGTTCTTATTGTCCAGGCTACCATTTCTAATACAATATTGAATAGTAATGGTAATAGTGGTCAACCTTGCATCACTCCTGATCTTACTGAGAAAGGTTGCAGTTTATCCCCATTGTATATGATGCTTACTGATGGTTTTAAATATATGCTCCTGACTATTTTAAGGAATAGTCCATTTATTCTTATACTCTGAAATGTTTTTAGTAGGAATGGATGTTCTATTTTATCAAATGCTTTTTCTACATCTATTGAGAGGATCATATGTTTTTTGTTAATTTGATTATTAATATGGTCAATTATAGTAATAGTTTTCCTAATATTAAACCAGCCCTGCATTCCTGGTATAAATCCTTCTTGGTCATAGTGTATTATCCTGGGGATGATTTTCTGTAGTCTTTTGCTAATACTTTATTTAAGATTTTAGCATCAATATTCATTAGGGAGATTGGTCTATAATTTTCTTTCTCTGTTTTCAGCCTACCTGGTTTAGGTATCAGTACCATGTTTGTGTCATAAAAGGAATTTGGTAGAACTCCTTCAATCCCTATTTTTTCAAATAGTTTATATAGCATTGGAGTTAGTTGTTCTTTAAATGTTTGATAGAATTCACATGTAAATCCATCTGGTCCTGGGGATTTTTTTTTAGGGAGTTGGTTAATAGCTTGTTCTATTTCTTTTTCTGAAATAGGACTATTTTAGACTATTTACTTCTTCCTCTGTTAATCTGGACAAGTTATATTTTTGAAGGTATTCTTCCATTTCATCTAAGTTATCGAATTTATTGGCATAAAGTTGTATAAAGTAGCTCTTAACTATTGTTCTAATTTCCTCTTCATTAGTGGTGAGTCCTTCTTTTTCATTTTTAAAACTAACAATTTGCTTTTCCTCTTTCCTTTTTTTAATCAGATTTACTAAGGGTTTGTCTGTTTTGTTGGTTTTTTTCATAGAACCAACTCTTAGTTTTATTAATTAATTCAATAGTTTTTTTTTTTATTTTCTATTTTATTAATCTCTCCTTTTATTTTTAGAATTTCAAGTTTTGTGTTTGTCTGGGGTTTTTAAATTTGTTCCTTTTCTAGCATTTTTAGTTGTAAGCCCAATTCCATCTCTCTATTTTATGCAAGTAGGTCTCTAGAGATATAAAATTTCCCCTTATTACTGCTTTGGCTGTAATCCCACACATTTTGGTATGATGTCTCATTATTGTCATTTTCTTCAGTGAAGTTATTATGTCTATGATTTCCTGTTTCACACAATCATTCATTAGTATGAGATTATTTAGTTTCCAATTATTTTTGGTCTATTTTTCCCTGGCTTTTTACTGAATATAATTTTCATTGCATTGTGGTCTGAAAAGGATGCATTTACTATTTTTCCCTTACTGAATTTGATTTTGAGGTTTTTATGTCCTAATATATAGTCAATTTTTATATAGGTTCCATGAACTGCTGAGAAAAAAGTGTACTCCTTTCTGTCTCCATTTAGCTTTCTCCAAAGATCTATCATATCAAATTTTTTTAGTATTCTATTTACCTATTTGACTTCTTTTTTATTTATTTTGTGGTTTGATTTATCTAATTCTGAGAATGCAAGGATGAGATCTCCCACTATTATAGTTTTGCTGTCTATTTCTTCTTGCAGCTCTCTTAATTATCTTTTAAGAATTTAGATGCTGTATCACTTGGTGTGTATATGTTTAATATTGATACTGCTTCATTATCTATATTACCCTTTTGCAAGATATAATGCCCTTCCTTATCTCTTTTAATTAGATCAATTTTTGCTTTTGTTTGATATGAGATGAGGATGGCTACCCCTGCTTTTTTGGCTTTATCTGAAACATAGTAGATTCTGCTCCAACCTTTTACATTTATTGTGCATGTATCACCCTGTTTCAGGTGTGTTTGGTGTAAAGAACATAATATAGGATTCTGGCTTTTAATCCAGTCTGCTGACTGCTTCCTTTTTATGGGGGAGTTTATCCCATTCACATTTATGGTTAAAATGACTAATTCTATATTGCTTGCCATCCTGTTAACCCATGCTTATGTTTTTCTCCTTTCCTTCCCCCTTATCCCCTCCCCAGTATTAAACTTGTGAACACCACTTGCTTTTCACAGCCCTCCCTTTTTACTATCCCTCCCTCATCTTAATGTTCCTCCCCCTATTTTACCCCTTTTCCTCACAATTTATGTATTCCCTTCCCCTTAGCTTACTCCTTTAATTTTCACTTTTTCCCTCCCACTTTTCAATGAAGTGGAAGGAGTTTCATTATACATCGTATATATCACTATGTTCATCCCCCTCCTTTCTTTCTCTCGGATATAATAGGTTACCTTTGCCTCTTCATGAGATGTATTATCATCACTTTACCCTTTTTTATGATATAATTTCTTTTCCACCTCTAGTTTCTAGGATAAATTATACCTGTCTTCTTTACATATCTTTATGGCAGAAATATAGTTCTCAAGATTTCTTTTTACCTTTTTAGAAATCTCTTGAGTTCTGTATTTTGTGTAGGTCTGGTTTTTTCATCAAGAATAGATGGAATTCATTTATTTCATTAAATGTCCATCTTCTTCCCTGGAAAAGGATGCTTATTTTTTCTGGGTAAGTTATTCTTGGCTGCATACCAAGTTCCTTAGCCTTTCAGAATATCATGTTCCAGCCCCTTGTTCTTTTAATGTGGATGCTGCTAGATCCTGGGTTATCCTTATTGTGGCTCTCCCATATCTGAATTGCTTTTTTCTAGCAGCTTCCAGTATGTTTTCCTTCATCTGATGGTTCTTGAACTTGGCCAGTATATTTCTTGGCCTTTTGATTTTAGTGTCCCTTTCAGTAGGTGATCAATGAATTTTTTCAATGTCTATTTTACCCTCTGTTTCCAAAACGTCTGGGTAGTTTTCTTTGATAATTTCCTGGAAAATAGTGTCCAGGCTCTTTTTTTCCTCACATTTTTCAGGGAGTCCAATTATTCTCAAATTGTCTCTCCTGGGCCTGTTTTCCAGGTCTGTTGTCTTCCCAATAAGGTACTTGACATTCTTTTCCATTGTTTCATTTTTCTGGTTTTGCTTGACTGTTTCTTGGTTTCTCCTTAAGTCATTCAATTCCAATTGTTCGATTCTGATTTTCAATGATGTATTTTCTTCACTCATTTTTTTTATATCTTTTTGTAATTGTCCAATTGAGTTTTCAAGTGAGGTTTTTTTTCTTCTATGGAATTTTTTTCCATTTCATCAATTTTATTTTTAGAGAGCTGTTTTCTTTTTCCAACTCACTAATCCTGTTTTCCCTAGACTTGTTTACCTTTTCCAATTCACTAATTTTGTTTCTCAATGATTTGATTTTTTTATCCACTCTGTCTTTAAATGCATTCGATGATTTCTCCAGACTCTCTTGACAAGCTCCCTTTCCTTTTCCCATTTCTCTTCTAGCTCTCTTGTGAGAGCCTTTTTGATTTCCTCTATGAGAATTTTGTGTATTGAGGAGCAGATCATATCCACCTTAGGGCATTTTTCTGGAGACACTCTGTTTTTAGTCTCCTCAGAGATTGAAGTCTGCTCTCTATCCATATAGAAGCTATCAGTGGCTAGAGCCCTTTTAAGTATTTTTCATAGCAGAATCAAAGAAAACAAACTGACAAGAAAAACAATTGTTCTGCTTTTTGCGGGGGGGGGGCGCGGGGGGGAGCATGGAGCTGCATGGTGTTACAGGGCTTCCTCTGCAGACTGCAGGAGACAGTGGTGGGGCACTAATAAGATAGAAATGGCTTCTCTGCATCTGCGCTCTGAGACTCTGACGCCCTAAGAACAAGCTGAGTTACTCCCGGTGGGAGTGGGAGTAGTCAGGTCCCTAGAGAGATGCTAGCTTTTGGGGGTTTTATCCTTTACTCTGTTTACAGCTTCTCTTCTGATCCTGGCTTGCTGCCAAGACAAAGTATCCACACTGGGGTAAAGGTCATTCCACCGAAACAGCAGAGATCGTACCCCTCCCCCCTTGGGTCTGAGCAGTGTGAGCTTACTTATACTTAGTAGATATTTAAATACCCAAAAGGGTAGGCCTTACTTATTTTCATGGATCTGACAGTCATTTAGAATCCAAAAAAACAAAGATCATATAATGCTGCAATAATATCATCCTGTAATCCAGGCTAAAGAGACTCATTTACCATATGCTTGAAGGTAGATATGAGTTCTACTTACTAATGATTATTATCCTCATGTACAACCAGCCACTTTAGTTTTCTAAAGATACTTTTTCCAATCAGCTTAATAATGGTGTGTTCAGGAAAAGAATCTTATACTAGCTCTTTTTACGGTAGCAAAGAATTAAAAATTGAGTGGATGCTCATGAATTGGGGAAGACCTGAAGAAGATGTGGCATTTGAATGTAGTGGCTTACTATTGTTTTATAATTAAATAAATTGTTTCAAAAAAAGCTTGGAAAGATTTACATGAACTGATGCTGAATGAAGTGAGCCAAACCAGTAGATATTAAAACAGCACATGTAGTAATCAAATATGACAGACTTAAATCTTTAAAGCTATATAGTATTCCAAGACAATACCAAAAGATTTGGGATGGAAAATTCCATCCACATCTGGAAAGTATACTATTTTCACCTGTTTTTTTTCTTTCCCATGATTTTTTTCCTTCTGTCTTGATTTTTCCTTCATAACATGACTAATATGGAAATATTTTTAAAATGATTGTAAAAATATAACCTGTATTTGATTGCTAGCTATTGGGGAGAGGGGAGAGAAGGGAGGAAGAAAAAAAGTTCCTAAAAAATTGAATGTTCAAAACTATCTTTATTTGTAATTGGAAAAAGTAAAATGCTATTAAGTGAAAAGCCTTATGCTAAAACCAGAAATGTAGTTATCTCACAAAATCACAGGGCCCTCTGAGCTTTCCATTTTCAGTTCTAAGAATCCTATTGATTTCTATTCAATCATTCTCCTATATGTAAGCTTTTTTTTACTTTGTCTATGGTCAGAGTTTAAGATGTGTTTGTTTGGCAACCCTGTCTGGTAGAGGTTCCTAAAACAGAAAAGTACTGATTTGATGCAAGAGGTTTTTGAAGAATATTCTACTATTAATGAAATGCAGCACTTTGTAGTGGTTAGAGAAAGCCAGTCTCAAAACCCTCTTCAGGATTTGGATTCAAGTTCTTTCTTTAATATATATTGCTCATGCAATATTGATAATTTCCTTTTTTCATTATTAAATTTTATTTTCAAGGGTAATTTCTTAACATTTGAATGCTCTTTAAGAATATAAATTGCAAAGAAGGTACCAACCTGCATTAGTGGAAGGAGTTTCTATTCCTGGAATTCCTTATCCCAATGTCATAATGTCCCATAAGTCAAAATTCAATTCCTGTCTATATACCTAAACCTAGCCTTTCTATAACCTAAGAAACATTGGTAGAGACACTGACATGACAACTATGGCAAATAAAAAAAATCAAGAGACATACTTTCTGGTAGTTGATAATCAGTTTATTATGTGGTCTAGCTTGCAGTTAATAATAATACTAATAATATGAATCAACCATTTCTCTTGGAAAATCATAAACAAAATCATGGAAAACTTTAACAAAACCATGGAAAGCGTTAATTTGATTTTAGGAAAGAGCATGTTCTAGACAAGTGAAAATCAATCCTTATTAGTGGACATTTAACTCTTTAACTCCTCCTGGTGAGAATGTGGCTTAATCATCAGAGCCAGCCAACACCAACAATTTGGACAGGAAAATAGCATCTCCAACAAGACCACTTTAGTTGGTTTTTCATCTTCAGTTTGGTCACCCTAAATTCCACTAGAGGGGTCAAAAGATAGAAACTATTCTCCTTGGGTCAAGAATGCATTCAAACTAGATTCTGTTTATATTCCAAATAAGCAAGTTTTTCTAGTTGGATGGAATCTGGCCCGAAGATTGAGAAGTATGTTCTGTAAGGATTTGGGCAATCTCATCAATCAACCAAATCCTTCAGAGATTTATTTTTTATAGCAGCTAGGCCTTAAATAAGGAAATAAAAGCAGAAAAAATTAATTCTAATTTGATTATTGATTATTAATATAATAATAACTTCTCACAGCAAGATGAGACAAAGCTTGGATTACAGAAATTTGTCTCAGGCAGACTATAAATGTACATAGGCAGAAATATCTGAAATCCTACTTCAACTGAAAAAAAATGTTAATGTGATAGGGCTTTGAACTATTTTCACTGATCTGCCCACTTCTAGTGGGTAGAAACTCCCTCTATCAACATAATTTGGTATCTGCTTTGCAACATATAGTCTTAGAAAGTTTTTTAGAACAAAGAGAGATTAGGTAAATTGACCTGAAACATATACAACATATACAGGTTTTATTTGAATCCAGAATCTTCTGACTTTTAAGATCCACTACTTAACCTACCCATGAGGTGGGGAGGTGGAGTAGAGAAAAAAGTGGAAGTAGATTTAAATTTAAAATATTAGCCAATAAACATCTAGAACTGTTGCTAAATATAAGTACTATTTTTTTCTTTCAGTTCTATTTTAGTTACAAGGTATAGGAATGATGAATGTTCAGCTAATCCCTTTTTGCCCCATATATTGGTATTCTTGGTATTCATATTTAAAGTATGTTTATGCTTCAGTAGCCAAAATGCTTATTTTAAAAAGCAAAATTATTTTTTTGAAATATGGGTTTACTTTAAATTCCCATTCTTAAATACAATTTGCTTTTAATTGAATTTTCATAATGAGATATTGTATTTTAAAGGTTTTGTTTTATTCTATACTGAGCCTATTTGAAAATGTATAATTTAATCTATTTGTATTCCTACCTCTGTTCACACTATAAAAACAATGAATGTATGACAAGAATAATTTTCTTTGGTGTACACAAAGTCTCTTCATAAAACTGCTTTTAAGATAAGTTTCCTGCGTTTATTAGAACAGAATTTAAAATGAAATATCTTATAGATAAACACATATCATGATCTTTGCAAGCAGAGGTCAAAATTAGTTTGCTAAGTAAAGAAAGTCCAATGTGCCCATCATTGTAATTTATTTTTTATTCCAGATGATTCTCTGAATAAAATATAGATGTCAAATATCTGTATCTGATACTAGCTGTGTGACCCTGAGCATTTTATAAACCTTATTTTCTTTATTTTTTTGCCATCATATTATCCCCTGATTATGCTTTTTTTTACCCTTGTCCCCCCTGAACCCCTTCCCTAGTATCAAACTTATGGACCCCACTTGTGTCATGTAGCCCTCCCTTTTTAGTATCCCTCCCCTTCCTTTTAAGTCCCTTCCCCTTTCTTGTACCCTTCACTTATTACTCTTTTCCTTTTCCCTTTTCCTCTCATCCCTTTTAATGAGGTGAGACAGAATTCTCTGAAAAACAAATATCTCAATTATTTAATCTTTAAGCCTACTCTGATGAGAGTAAGATTCACATAATGTTCCTCTCCCTCTCTAAATTCCCTCAGATGTAGTAAACTTTCTTTGCCGCTTCCTGGGATGTAGTTTTCCTCTTTTTATCTCTCCTTTCCCGTTTTCTGATACTATCCCCTTTCCCTTTCTACTTCCCTTTTTTATGTTATATTAGTAGAATCAAATTATACATGTGGACTTCTGTATATCCCTAACAGAAATACAGTTCTCAAGAGTTCTTTTTACCTTTTTCTGCTTCTATTGAGTCTTGTGGTTGGAGATCAAATTTTTTGTTTAAATCAGGTTTTTTTCTTAGAAACAAATGGAATTCCTCTGTTTCATTAAATGTCCATCTTCTTCTATGGAAGAAAATGCTAAACTTAGCTGGGTAGTTTATTCTTGGCTGCATTCCAAGTTCTTTTGCTTTTAGGAATATCTGATTCCAGGCCCTTTGATCCTTTAATGTGGATGCTGGCAGGTCTTGAGTGACCCTTATTGTGGCACCTCGATATTTGAATTGTTTTTTTTTCCTGACTGCTTGCAATATTTTTTCTATATTTTGATAGTTCTGCAGTTTAGCCACAATGTTCCGTGGAGTTGTTGTTGTTGTTGTTGTTGTTGTTGTTGTTGTTGTTGTTGTTTTTTAGGGTCCTTTTCAGAAGGTGTTAGATGAATTCTTTCAATTTCTATTTTATCTTCTGTTTCTATTATCTCTGGACAGTTCTCTTTGATGATTTCCTGTAAAATAGAATCTAGGCTCTTTTTTTGATTATACTTTTCGGGAAGTCCAATGATCCTCAGATTATCTCTCCTAAATCTATTTTGCAGCTCTGTCAATTTTTCCAGTAAATATTTGACGTTATTCTACAGCTTTTCATTTTCTTTTTGTCTGTTTGTTTTGCTTGACTGATTCTTGGTGTCTCGATGAATCATTCATTTCTCTTTGTTCAGTCCTGATTTTTAATGAATTATTTTCTTCATTCACATTTTTTTAGTTCTTTTTGTATATGTCCAATTGAGTTTTTAAATGAATTATTTTGCTCTGTGGAATATTTTTCCATTTCACAATTTTTTAAGTGACTTATTTTCTTTTTCCAATTCACCAATCCTATTTTCTGGGGATTTTTATCTTTTCCAATTCAGAAAATCCTACTTTCCTGTGATTTTTTAACCTTTTCCAATTCACAAATTTTGTTTCCCTGCACTTCCTGTGAAATCTTTATCTTTTCCAATTCAAATTTCAGGACATTGTTACTCTCTAGCAGAGCTTCTCCTTCCTTTCCCCATTTTTCTTCTAACTCTCTTAATGTTTTAATAGTCTCTTCAGAGAGTTATATGATGGGGAGCAGGTATCATTCCCCTTTAGGGTATTATCTGGAGACTGTCTGCTATTAGCCTCCTCAGGGTTGGATATCCATTCTTTTTCTGTATAGAAGGTGTCAATCATTCTCTTCAATTTCTTACTCATTATTAAAAATCTATGGGGTCGGGGGGGGGGGGGCAGAGCTAAGATGGTGGAGAAGATACACGCGATTCTGTGAGCTCCCTTCTTCCCTCAATTCCAGTTAGATAAATCAGCCTCAGAAATAGCGCTGGACTGATAGAAACCACAAGGACTGGAAGCACGACCTACCAGCTGAAGAGACTCTGGAGTTTCAACAGGAAAGGTCAGCTCCCAGGGGAGGAAGAAGAAAGGCCAGCACAGACGGTTGGGTGCTGGCACGCTGCGCTGATCACACTGGGGAGGGGTATGGGATCAGAGAAGCCACTGATATAGAAGAATCTGGCACAGGCTGTTAGCTCTTCTCTGCTTATAAAACAGCAGTTCAGAGAGAAATTAAGACACTTTAAAATTTAAAGCCAGAGACTGGATCTTCCGGATCCTGGGGGTGACTCAGCAGATCTCAGAACTGTGGGTGTGGCCGACTTAAGCTGTCCGGGTTTTCACCTGGGGGTAGTTAAGAGATTGAAAAGCAGGCGGTAACTCATAGTGCCTTGCTTGGCTGGAGGCCGTGGAACTCAGCCCGGGAAGTCCCAGAGAAGCAGAACCTTTGAAATAGGGACCGTGGTTTCTGAGCAGACACTTCCAGTTTGAGCGCAGGGGCATTTCATGTCATCTGCTGCTGACATCCATGCCTCACCGGGATGCATAGGCTGGGCTTTGTGTCGCCTTTACTGTTCAGTCTTAAACCTCAGGGAAGCCGCTAGGACATAGAAGTGCTAATCACCTCTGAGGCACTTCCAGGGAGGGGGTGGGGAACTCTCTCTCAGAGCTCTCTCTTAGCTCAGGCACGGGAGCTGCTGCATCCATCCAGTCTGGGAGTAAGCTGGTAAAGAAGTAAATAAATAATTTCCTACCCCAGGGACGGACCCCAAAAGATTTTTTAAGTATGAGTAAAAAGCAAAAACGAACCATTGATTCCTTCTACACAGAGAAAGAGCGGGTATCCAACCCCAAGGAAGTTAACAGCAGAGAGTCAGCAGATAACAGCCTAAAGGGGAATGATTCCTGCCCCCCATCACATAACTCTCTCCTAAAAGAGACTATTAAAAAGTTAAGAGAGTTTGAAGAAAAATGGGGAAAGGAAAAGGAAGCTATGAAATTGGAGTTGGAAAAAATAAATAATTCATAGGAGATGTAGGGAAACAAAATTTGTGAATTAGAAAAAGTTAAACAATCACAGGAAATTAGGATTTCTGAATTGGAGAAGACAAAAAAGTCTCAAGAAAATAGGATTTCTGAATTGGAAAAAGAAAATAATTCTCTAAAAAAATAGGGAAATGGAAAAAAATTCAATAGAGCAAAATAATTCATTTAAAAACAAAATTGGGCATTTACAAAAAGAAGTAAAAACTGTGAATGAAGAAAATAACTCCTTAAAATTCAGGATGGAACAAATAGAAATGAATGATTCATTGAGAACCCAAGAATCAATCAAACAAAACAAAACAAAAAAAAAAAAAAAAAAAAAAAAGAAAATCTGGAGAATAACGTCAAATACTTACTGGGAAAATCTATAGACCTGGAAAATAGATCTAGGAGAGATAATCTGGGGATCATTGGACTTCCCGAAAACTATGACCAAAAAAAGAGCCTAGATTCTATTTTACAGGAAATTATCAAAGAGAACTGTCCAGAGATAATAGAAACAGAGGGGAAAGTAGATGTGGAAAGAATTCATCAAACTCCTTCTGAAATAGACCCTAAAAAAAGAACACCACGGAATATTGTGGCTAAGCTGCAGAATTATCACACAAAGGAGAAAATCTTGCAAGCAGCTAAAAAAAAAAACAATTTAAATACTAAGGTGCCACAATAAGGGTCACACAAGATCTAGCTGCCTCCACATTAAAAGATAGAAAGGCCTGGAACCTGATGTTCTGAAAGGCAAAAGATCAAGGATTGCAACCAAGAATAAACTACCCAGCTAAGTTTAGCATCTTTTTCTATGGAAGAAGATGGTCATTCAATGAATTAGAGGAATTCCATATGTTTCTAAGAAAAAAACCAGACTTAAACAAAAAATTTGATCTACATACACAAAACTGAAAAGAAACAGAAAAAGGTACACAGAACCCTTGAGAACTGTATCTCTGTTGTGGGTATATATAAAGTACGCATGGATAATTTAATTTTACTGATATAACAGAAAAAAAGGGGAGTGTAGTAAAGGGAAGGGGATGGTATTAGAAAAAGGGGAGGGAGTGATAAAAAGAGGGAAACTATATCCCAGGAAGAGGCATAGAAAATACATCATATCTGAGGGAATGTAGAGAGGGGGAGAAATATTGTGTGTATCTTACTCTCATCAGAAGAGGCTCAAAGAGTAAATAATTGACATATTTGTTTTTCAGAGAATTCTTTCTCACCTCATTAAAAGGGGGGAGAGGAAAAGGGAAAAGGAAAAGGAGAATAAGGGAAGGGGCTTGGAGGGAGAAGGGAGGGATACTAAAAAAAAGGGAGGGCTGCGCATCAAAAGTGGGATCTATAAATTAAATATCGGGGAAGGGGTTCAGGGGGGGTCAAGGGAAAAAGCATAATCTGGGGATAATATGATGGCAGGAAATACAGATTTAGTAATTTTAACTGTAAATGTGAATGGGATGAATGCTCCCATCAAACAGAGACAGATAGCAGGCTGTATCAAAACTCAGACCCCTACAATATGTTGTTTACAGGAAACACACTTAAAGCAGGGAGATACATACAGAGTAAAGGTAAAAGGTTGGAGCAGAATCTATTATGCTTCAGGTAAAGCCAAAAAAGCAGGGGTAGCTATCCTTATCTCAGATCAAGCAAAAGCAGAAGTTGATCTAGGTAGAAGAGATAAGGAAGGGAACTATATCCTGCTGAAAGGTAGCATAAATAATGAAGCCATATCAATACTTAACATATATGCACCAAGTGGTATAGCATCTAACTTTCTAAAGGAAAAGTTAAGAGACTTGCAAGAAGAAATAGACAGTAAAACTATAATAGTGGGAGATCTCAAGCTTGCACTCTCAGGTTTAGACAAATCAAACCACAAAACAAATAAGAAATAAATTAAAAAGTAAATAGAACATTAGAAAAATTAGGTATGATAGACCTTTGGAGGAAACTGAATGGCAATAGAAAGGAATATACTTTTTTCTCAGCAGTTCATGGATCCTATACAAAAATTGACCATATATTAGGACATAAAGATCTCAAAATTAAATGTAGGAAGGCAGAAATAATAAACGCCTTCTTGTCAGATCACAATGCGTTAAAAGCTACATTCAGTAAGAAGTTAGGGGTAAATAGACCAAAAAGTAATTGGAAACTGAATAATCTCATCTTAAAGAATGACTGGGTGAAAGAGCAAATTATAGAAAAAATTAATAATTTCACCCAAAATAATGACAATGATGAGACATCATACCAAAATCTGTGGGATACAGCTAAAGCGGTAATAAGGGGAAATTTTATATCTTTAGAAGCTTATTTGAAGAAAATAGAGAAAGAGAAGATTAACAAATTGGGCCTGCAACTTAAAAACCTAGAAAAAGACCAAATTAAAAACTCCCAACCAAAAATTAAACTGGAAATACAAAAATTAAAAGGAGAAATCAATAATATTGAAAGTAAAAAAATTATTGAATTAATAAATAAAACCAAAAGTTGGTTTTATGAAAAAGCTAATAAAATAGATAAACCTTTGGTAAATCTGATCAGAAAAAAAGAAAGAGGAAAATCAAATTGTTAGTCTTACAAATGAAAAGGGGGATCTTTCCACCAAATGAAGAGGAAATTAGAGAAATAATGAGTTACTTTGCCCAACTTTATGCCAATAAATTTGATAACTTAAGTGAAATGGATGACTACCACCAAAAATATAGGCTTCCTAGATTAACAGAGGAGGAAATAAATTGCTTAAATAGTCCCATTTCAGAAAAAGAAATAGAACAACCTATTAATCAACTCCCCAGGAAAAAATCCCCTGGACCAGATGGATTTACATGTGAATTCTACCAAACATTTAAAGAACAATTAGCCCCAATGCTATATAAACTATTTGAAAAAGTAGGGGATGAAGGAGTCCTACCAAACTCCTTTAATGACACAGACATGGTACTGATACCTAAACCAGGTCGATTGAAAACTGAGAAAGAAAATTATAGACCAATTTCCTTACTGAATATTGATGCTAAAATCTTAAATAAGATATTAGCAAAAAGACTTCAGAAAATCATCCCCAGGATAATACACTATGATCAAGTAGGATTTATACCAGGAATGCAGGGCTGGTTTAATATTAGCAAAATTATTAGTATAATTGACCATATTAATAATCAAATTAATAAAAACCATATGATCATCTCAATAGATGCAGAAAAAGCATTTGACAAAATCCAACATGCATTCCTCCTAAAACCTCTTGAGAATATAGGAATAAATGGACTATTCCTTAGAATAATCAGGAGCATATATTTACGACCGTCAGTAAACATAATATGCAATAGAAATAAACTGCAACCTTTCCCAGTAAGATCAGGAGTGAAATAAGGTTGCCCACTATCACCATTACTATTCAATATAGTACTAGAAACGCTAGCCTCTGCAGTAAGAGCCGAGAAAGAGATTCAAGGAATTAGAGTAGGAAATGAGGAAATCAAACTATCACCCTTTGCAGATGACATGATGGTATACTTAGAGAACCCCAAAGGCTCTGCTAAAAAGATATTAGAAATAATTCAGAATTTAGCAAAGTGGCAGGATACAAAATGAATCCACATAAATCCTCAGCATTTTTATATATCACCAACAAAATGCAACAGCAAGAGATACAAAAACAAATTCCATTCCAAACAAATGTTGAGAGTATAAAGTATTTGGGAATCCATCTACCAAAGAAATGTCAGGAATTATATGAGAAAAATTACAAAACACTTGCCACAAAAATAAAGTCAGATTTAAATAATTGGAAAGACATTCAGTGCTCTTGGATAGGCCGAGCGAATGTAATAAAGATGACAATACTCCCCAAACTCATCTATTTATTTAGTACTATACCAATCAGACTCCCAAGAAACTATTTTAATGACCTAGAAAGAATAACAACAAAATTCATATGGAAGAATAAAAGGTCGAGAATTGCAAGGGAACTAATGAAAAAAAAGTCAGAGGAAGGTGGTCTAAGTGTACTTGATCTAAAGCTATATTATATAGCAGTCACCAAAACCATTTGGTACTGGCTAAGAAATAGAGTGGTAGATCAGTGGAACAGATTATATACAAAGGACATAAAAGGGTACATCTATAGCAATCTAATCTTTGACAAACCCAAAGATTCCAACATTAGGGATAAAAATTCATTATTTGGAAAAAACTGTTGGGAAAACTGGAAATTAGTATGGCAGAAATTAGATATGGATCCACACTTAACACCATATACCAAGATAAGATCAAAATGGGTCCATGACTTAGGCATAAAGAATGAGATAATAAATAGATTAGAGGAACAGAGTATAGTCTACCTCTCAGACCTGTGGAGGAGGAAGGAATTTATGACCAGAGGAGAACTAGAGATCATTATTGATCACAAAATAGGAGATTTTGATTACATCAAACTAAAAAGTTTCTGTACAAACAATACTAATGCAAACAAGATTAGAAGGGAAGTAGCAAATTGGGAAAATATTTTTAAAGTTAAAGGTTCTGACAAAGGTCTCATTTCCAAAATATATAGAGAACTGACCCTAATTTATAAGAAACCAAACCATTCTCCAATTGATAAATGGTCAAAGGATATGAACAGACAATTCTCAGATGATGAAATTGAAACTATATCCACTCATATGAAAGAGTTTTCCAAATCACTACTGATTAGAGAAATGCAAAGTAAGAGAATTCTGAGATACCACTATACACCTGTCAGATTGGCTAAGATGACAGAAACACATAATGATGAATGTTGGAGGGGATGTGGGAAAACTGGGACACTGATACATTGTTGGTGGAGTTGGGAAAGAATTCAACCATTCTGGAGAGCAATTTGGAACTATGCCTAAAAAGTTATCAAACTGTGCATACCCTTTGACCCAGCCATACTGCTACTGGGCTTATATCCCAAAGAATTACTAAAGAAGGGAAAGGGACCTGTATTTGCCAAAATGTTTGCGGCAGTTCTTTTTGTTGTAGCTAGAAACTGAAAAATGAATGGATGCCCATCAATTGGAGAATGGTTGGGTAAATTATGGTATATGAAGATTATGGAATACTATTGCTCTGTAAGAAATGACCAGCAGGAGGAATACAGAGAGGCTTGGAGAGACTTACATCAACTGATGCTGAGTGAAATGAATAGAACCAGAAGATCGCTGTACACTTCAATGCTGTATGAAGATATATTCTGATGGAAGTGAATATCTTCAACATAAAGAAGATCCAACCCACTTCCAATTGATCAATGATGGACAGAAATAACTACACCCAGAGATGGAACACTGGGAAGTGAATGTAAATTGTTAGCACTACTGTCTATCTACCCAGGTTACTTATACCTTCGGAATCTAATACTTAATGTGCAACAAGAAAATGGTATTTACACACATATATTGTATCTAGGTTTTATTGTAACACATGTAAAATGTATGGGATTACCTGTCATCGGGGGGAGGGAGTAGAAGGAGGGGAGGATAATTTGGAAAAATGAATACAAGGGATAATATTATTTAAAAAATTACTCATGCATGTATATTGTGAAAAAAATTCTAAATAAATAAAAAAAAATTTTTAAAAATCTATGGGGTCTGCCCTTTGGGTAGGAAATTTATCAGCTTTCTTGCAGAACAGATATAGGATGGATTGCAGCAGTCTTGTGAATTGGCTAAGAGTGATCTCTGGGAGAGAGTCCCCTTCTCCCACCGGAAATGAGTCAGAGATGGTTAGCATGGCTGAGCTGAGGGGAGTGCTCAGTGAAGAACCCCTGCTGTGTGGCCTAGAGACTGCCCTGAGGCTAGAGGCTGAACAGTGAAAGCATCACAACCCCAGACCAAAGCCCCTTGTGGGGCAGTGGATATTAGCAGGGGACCAGCGAGATGCCCTGGCGCACATACCAAAAGTCTCTGCCAGGGAAGCACAGTCTGCATGCGGGAATTTTGCTGCTGTAGAAGTTCCTCTGCCTCAGGCTGAGCCCTGCACTATGTAAATTAGAGGCTGCCCTGGGCTGTGTCTCTCACTGTGCAGGTTCTTAACTGCCCCAAGGAAAAGGACAGGCAGCAGCAGGTGATTCCACAGCTGTGCTGTGATCAGTGTTGGGTCACTTACAGTTTGGGGTAGTTATAAGTTCTAGTGGTTTTTTTTTTAAAGTGAATTTGATTTCTCTTCTGATCTGCTGTTTTACAAGCAGAGTTGAGCTATCAGCCTATGCCAGATTCCTCTCTTTCAGTAGCTTGTCTAACCACAGAGGCCTCCTCAGCCCATTTGGCACAATGTGCAAGCCTTTAGTCTAACCCTATCTGTGCTGGTCTTTTTTTCCTCCCCTCCAGACCAACCTTTTCTGATGAAATTACAGATTCTCTTCGGCTGGTAAGTTGTGCTTCTAAACTGTGGTTTTTATCAGTCCAGCATTATTTTTGAGGCTGAGTTTAATAGTTGGTATTGAAGGTAAAGGGGAGCTTAGAAGTTCGTGTGTATCTTCTCCACCATCTTGACTCCACCCGGCCCCTTCTTTTTAAATTCTTAAAGTGGTTAAATGTCACATATTTTTTCATTGCCCTGCATGGACACCCTAAAAAAAATTGAGACTTTGAATATAGTAAATTTATTTAGAATCAACCCCCAACCATGAACACCTCCAAGAAAAGTTAGGATATAGAAAGCACATTAAATTTATTGTGAGTGGCCTACATGATTTTTTTAAAGCCTGATATTGGTAAGACTTATCATGTATTGGTAAGACTTATCATTCTTAAGCACACTGTGATTTCTTTTATACCTCAGACCAGAGAGTTTTTATTATGAGACCAAATTTGAGCCACAATATGAGATTTTTTATGAACCCCCTAGATTGAAGCTCTGAAAAAAAGAGCAAGATATTACCCTAGAAGATGTGATCGTGTGAATAAAGGTAACACTGTATTTGTTTCAAACATATCCCTTTCAATAACAAACTGATATTTGCTATCTAGTTTATAGATTGAACTTAGTGTGGTTTTTGAAAAGGTTGGTAGGCTTTTTTGGTTTTTTGTTTTTTTAATTACCAGGCACATTTACTGCTTTAAAGTCAGGAAATAAAGCTTATGAGAAGATTCTAAAAAAGAGAATGCTTTCTGTCGAGTTCAGATTTGATCTGAGATGCTTGAACTACTGCTATCTATACCTATTTGGTAGATAAATAGAAATTTTCTATTCCAAGCTTGTGTACTTTATATCCTACCAAAGTACTTTGTGTTCACTTGGTTGTTGTTTTTTAAAGGAACTCAGAGTGGATTCAATTTATAACACTTTCATTTCTAGGAAATGCATGGCTATCTCATAGCTACAGACCTGATTGAAATAGTTGAATCAGTTCTGTAAAGTATAGAAAGGAAAGAAGAAACCAAAATTCAAGCTTAAGGTCTTAAATTTGTACTCTGATCCAACTCAATAAGAAGTTATTAAACACCTATTATATAAAAGGCAGTATGCTAGAGTCTAGCAATACAAGACATATTCATGAGTATACATATATGTGAATAAATGTGTGTATGTGCATGTATGCTATATATATATGTATACATGTGTGTATATGTGTGTGTATTTATTTATTTATTTATTTATAATCTCTGTCCTTAATGACCATGTATTCTACCAGATCGGGGAATTGAAGTTAAAAACAAACATAAATACGTATATACAGGATTATTTGAGGAAGAGAAAGTGACTCCTGAGGCCCTGCTCCCTTAAATGAACACATACCAGACTGATGAAATAATTTATTTGTATGATTTTATATGTTTAACACAGATCATCACATGTGATCTTACCTAACAAGAGCCTTACAAAATAAAACACTGATTATTTATATTCTATGGTGACAAAGGGAAGTTTAAAGCCTTTAACTATCTCTTCCTAAAAATTCCTTTGCATAACATTGGTTCATCATCACAGAGATGAAGAAGCAAAGCTTTCTAATTGTTAATCTTCAAATGTCCTTCCAATGCTTATCACAGTGCTTGACACATAGTAACTGCTTAATAAAAGGTGACTGATTAATTGAAATATGAGCTGTTAAATGAGATTCTGGATCAACAGTTCTCAAATATTTTAAATCTCTGAACTCCTTTATACTCATAAAATTTATCAAGGACCCTAAAGAAGTTCTGTTTATGTAGAATATATATCTGCATTTATATGTATATATATATATATCATACTAGAAATTAAAACTGACAAGCTATAATATGTTCATTTGTTATTTTATTTTAAAATGATAATAAGCCTATATAGGTTTGACCTGTTTTGTGAAAAAACAACTATATTTTCTAAGATAAAAATTTAATGAAAAGAATTGTGATATTTTATACTTTTCAAATCTCTTTAATATATGGGCTAATAGTAGATAGTTATATTATCATATTTACTTCTGTTGTAATCTATTGTTTTGAATAAAGGAAATGTTGAAAACCTGGTCTCAGATAAATAGTTGGAAAAAGAAGTATCTTAATAGTCTTTTGAGATGATTATGGTATTCTTCTTTGGTACTATATCAAAAACACGTAGTGGACACCTCCCAGATTGGCTAAGATGACCAAAAAAGATAATGATGAAAGTTGAAGGGGATGTGGGAAAACTGGGACACTAATACATTATTGGTGGAATTGTAAACAGACCCAGCCATTCTGAAAAACAATTTGGAACTATACTTAAAAAGTTATCAAACTGTGCAAATTCTTTAAACCAGCATGGTTTCCACTGGGCTTATATCCCAAAGAGATCTTAAAGGGACCCATATGTGCAGAAATGTTTCTGGCAGCCCTTTTTATAGTGGCAAGAAACTGGAAACTGAGCGGATGCCCATTAGTTGGAGAGTGGCAAAATAAGTTTTAGTATATGAATGTTATGGAATATTATTTTTCCAAAAGAAACAATGAGGAGGAAAATTTTAGAGAGGCCTGGAGAGAGTTACATGGACTGATGCTAAGTGAAATGAGCAGAACTAGGAGATCATTGTACATGGCTCCATCAATATTATAGGATGATCAATTCTGATGGGACTCTTTCCATCAATGAGATGATTGAGGCTAGTTCCAATGATATTGTATAAAGAGAGTCATCTACACTGAACTGAGTGTGGATCACAACACAACATTCTTATTTTTTTTGTTGTTGTTCACTTGCATATTGTTTTCTTATTTACTTTCCTTTTTGATCTGATTTCTCTTGTGCAGCAAGAGAATTGTGTCAATATGTTTACACATATTGAATTTAACATTTATTTTAGCATATATAACATATATTGAATTACTTGCCATCTAGGGGAGGGGTGGGGGCAAGGAGGGGAAAATCTAAAACACAAGGCTATGCAAGGGCCAAATTATCTATGCATATGTTTTGAAAATAAAAAGCTTTAAAAATTAAAAAAAAAATCAAGAAGTAGTTCCTTAAAGATTAATTGTCTCAAAGAGCATTGACCCTGAAGTCAGAGGATGTGAGTTCAAATCTGCCCTCAGAGTTTAACCCTGGGCAAATCACTTAACCCCAACTGCCTCAGAAAAAAAAAAAATTAGTTGCCCTGTGGAATCTTAAATTATATCAACGAACTTTTCATACTATATTCATTAAAATCCATTAGTCTATCTTGTACTTTCAATTGCTTTTTTAGCCATGAGTAATTTTGTAGCTTTCATTGGTCATTTGAAAAATATTGGTTCACTGAGATGCAAATCTTTCAAATGTAGACCCATTTTATAATAAAACACGTTTGTTAACATTACCACTGATCTCTTTAGAAAAGTCGTTTAAGTAGCAGGAAGCTTTTTATGTTGTGGTGATAGACACAATTTTTCCAAATTCTGCATCATGCTTGAAAGCTTTGGCAACAAATACTGGCAGATGTTTTTCTTGAAGTGATAGGCTCACTTCATTTCTATTTGAGAAAATGCTTGCCAAATAACCAAGTCTGATCAACCCATGTCTTTCATTAATTCTTTCAACTAAAAAATGATGTTCTGTTAAAAAAAATAAGCTAAAGGTCACACCTCATTCAACTGCACAAAGAATTTACCTTAGGACAACATCATTTTGGGATGTAGGAGAATTATTTCCTATGTGTATCCCATTTCATTATGCAGAATATTTAAAAGATGTTTATTAGAGATTTGAGATTCAATAAAAATAAATTATTTATCAAAAACATTAAGTGAAACTTGCTTTTTAAAAATTTTATATATCTAAATCTTTATTGCTAGTGTATGGAAATGAAAAATGCAATACCCACTTAGTATATTGATTTGTGCTAAGGCTCCAATATTTATTTTTATATCATCAGTGCAAATGACAACACAGTTGTTCTAAGATAAGCCACGAGATTCAAAAAAGTTTTTCAATACTTGGAATATTTGTAAACTATCTTGTTTTTTGCAAGGTATTTATGTAAAATATCTTCAATAGTTAATTGGTCCTGATAGTGAATGAATACAAATAAAACAGGAAAATTCCATGTCTGTAGAATCATCCATTCATAAGACAAATGTGTAATACTGAAGATGAGATACTAACTTGGTTTTCATATTCACAACTAAAAATTCAATTCATAGATCATACTGAACTATATTTGTTGGTGAAGGAGAGTGGAAAAAATAACATCTTAGCTTTATTTTGTTAGTGTTAATATTAATTGATATAACTGATTGCTTGACCTGAATTAAAATCTGGTCCTACACATTTAGTACCTTTGTGACTCTAGGCAAGTCACTTAACCTTATTTACCTTAGTTATTCAACTATTAAAGGAAATAGCAAACTACTGCAATATATTTGCCAACAAAACTTCAAATCGAATCATGAAGAATTGTACACAACTGAAAGTTAATAAACAACAACTATATTATTGTGTAAATAATTTTGACCTCATGGACTGCCTCAAAAGGTTATTGGTATTCCCATGAGTTTATAGACCACACTTTGAGACCTTATTGCTATTGAATTTGCAGTGAGTAGATGGCTAAGTCTGCATATTAAACCAGATCTTTTGAGAAAGTCCTTCATTAGTTTTTCTACTACTGTACAATATTTTTAACTACTTCTAACTATATGTGAACAATATTTGTTAGACATTTGTGCAAGTTAACTAATTTTTTCTTGTATAAAATCACACACATCAACATACATATGTGCATATATAATTGATATAAAATATATTAATAAAATCATAAACATTTTAAAAAGCATGTATATATAATTGTATTAATCTCTTTAAAACAAGTTATATATATATATGCATATATATATATATATATATTGATTATGACCACTTGTACATGACTGGGGTATGTATATGTGTGTGTGTTTATATTTGAAAATAGGTTTTTGTCTATAAGATAGAAATTTGGGGTCATTAAAAGTACTTCAATTACTCAAAAGTGATTGAGCTTATCAATTGCTTATTCAATTCTGATCCTAGTTCATAATATAACTACAATGACTTTCATTAATATATGTATATATAATACCTACACACATATAAACATATGCACATATTTATATTTGTATATGAATTATGCACACAGAGAGTAATGTACTAATTCAATGGACTGATCATCAAACTAAGGGTCATAATCTTAACAACAGGGATTTTTCATCTGTTTGGTTTTGTTGGCATGGATTTTTAAGCAAATCTCTTGTTTAAAAAATCATTATGAATTTCACTTAAGTCCTGCAATGTTCTGAAACTTGTTGCAGTCAGTACAATGTCTTCCATAAACAGGAGCATCTGGACAACTACATCATCTGAAATCAATTCCTCTTTCATCTGAACATTAGCTGAAATACCTCCATGATACCAACTAATACATGTGGCAACATTTATTATTATTTATTATTATGGATAAGAGTTACTAAACTAAATTTTCTCTGTTGTTGCAGAAATCACATAATCTCATAAGATTCCTTAGCATATGCCTATATATGACATAGTCTTTGAAGGGAATTATTTAAATCCATGTTTGGTTTTATGAAGTAAAATTAAAACATTTGTATATATGTGTATTTTGTACATTTTGTGTATAAATGTGTTTACACATATGCATACATGCCTACACTAAAACAATGAGATTTTGGGTTATGTATATAAATTCATTTCTGAAAGCTTTCTTTTCCTTTTTTATGTGTTCACCAAGGATGCCTGTGTAGATCCATATGGGTATAATCATTTTTATAAATACTGCATAAGAACAAAAAAATATGCAGATCAGTATTTATTGATGTGTTTTTGATTACTTTTTAAAGAGACTAATTTAGCTGACCCATTTCCCATTTTAATGATAATTTCTCAAAATAGAGCAAGGTCATGACAACCCAGAACAGCTTCTCAACAGAATGCCAATAAAAAAATGTATATGGCTGAACTGAATTTCCATCATTGTCATTTAAATTTTGAGGGCTTTAGAGCCCATAATTAGACTACAACAATATTATGCAAATTCAGTTCAAAGACATTTATAAGATACTATATACATAATATGAAGAAAAGTGTGGAAACAGTCCCTATCCTTTGGAGCATTTAAAGTAAACAAGGCTAAAAGTATAAAAAAGTTATATAAAGAAAGGTATAATTATACATTTATAAGCCAGTTGGCGAAAACATGACTTGTACTGTACCCTGGCTAGTGAACCATATTTAAGAAAATAATAATGCAATAGAATATATGTAACAAACATATAGTCTTTTTAAGTCAATATGATGCCTGTAGGGATCTTTATTTATGACTTAGAACCACCCCATCTTCCTCTACCTTTCCCTTAGAGTTTGACAACTTTTCCTCTATATCAAACTAGCATCAATTTTTTTTTTCTTTTTTTCCCCTCAAACATTCCCCTGTTCCTAATTTTCTTCTTATTATAATGATTCACAAACTGTTGACAATATCACCTTATCTCAGTGACAAAGGTTTGTAACCATGGTGCCATCTATAACTCCTCACCCTCTCTCACTCTTCATATATAAGCTGCTGCCAAGTCCAAAAAATTTTTTTGTAACATTTCTCTTACAGGCTCTTTTCTCTCCTCTATCAATGCCATCATCTTGATACAGCCTTTAATCACCTCATACATAAACTATCCTCTTTGAATTAGGGAGTTGGATTAGATCAGACCTATCAAATTGGCCTTCAAGCCATACTGTACCTTGGCTAGTGAACCATATTTAAGAAAATAATAATACAATAGAATATATGTAACTAATATATGGTCTTTTTAAGTCTCTTTATGAGGACTGTAGGGATCTTTATGTGTGGCTTAGAACCACCCCATCTTCCTCTGCCTTTCCCTTAGAGTTTGACACCACTAGACCAATGACCTTAAGCTACTATTCCAATTCTCAATCTATGATCCTGTGTTTATGGTAATCTATTTTCTTTCAGCCTAAGCTATCTTGCAAGAATTTTTTAACATTTAAAAATCTAAGATGAGCAATGATATGAAATGCCTCAATGCTTTATGCCACATGTAATTACAGTAAGCAGTATCCAAGTATGAATATGTAAAATATCTACATTCTAGAAGCAACTGAAAAATAACACTTTATATTTATATAATGCTTTACTGTTTATTAAACACTACACATTATTATTTCATAGAATAATTGTACAGGATTTTTTAAATCATCCTGAAACTCAAGTCAAATAGCTATTTAGTGAACACAAAGGCAACAGGGATTTTCAATACTTATGTCACTAAATCCAACTAATTTCTAACTCTCTAAAAGATGTATAATCTCATCAATATAAGAGATTTCTCCAGTCATACAGATTGCAAGCCAACTGTTTATTGTAATCTAATGTGTGAATCTTAACTATCTCCTCTCATAAATTTACCAGAGAAAACTTTCAAAATACTCAAGCATTTTGAAATTGTTCTTTTGAATTCTCTTTTCCTCACATTAATGATAGTGGAACATATTTTTCTTTTTCTTTCTTTCTTAAAAAATAATACTTTTTTATTTTCAAAATATATGCAAAGATAGTTTTGAACATTCATCCTTGAAAAACCTTGTGTACTAATTTTTTATTCCATCCATTCCCTCCACCTTCTCATCTAGATATCAAGTAATCCAGTATATGTTAAACATATACATTTCCTCTCTCAATATATAAATTTCAACAATTAACATGCTACATAAGAAAAATCAGATCAGAAAGAGAAAAAAGAGAAAGAAAACAAAAAAGCAAGGAAAAAACAACAAAAAGGTGAAAATACTGTTTTGTGATCCACATTCAGTCCCCACATTTCTCTTTCTGTATGTAGATGGCTCTCTCCATAAGTATGTTGGAATTAGCCTGAATCACCTTGCTATTGAAAAGAGCTACATCCATCAGAATTGATGCTCAAAATTCTTGATGTTGTGAATAAAGTTCTCTTAGTTCTACTTATTTCATTTAGCATCAATTAATGTAAGTTTTGCCAAGCCTTTCTGAAATCAGCTTGCTGATTGTATCTTAGAGAACAATAACATTTTATAACATTCATATTAAACATTTGCCATTCCCCAATTGATGAGCATCCACTACTTTTCCAATTCTTTGCTACCACAAAAAGAGCTGCTACAAACATTTCTTTTCTCTCCTTTATTTATTTCATTGGGATACAGATTCAGCAATGGCACTGCTGGGTCAGAGTAAGCACAGTTTTATAACCCTTTGGGCACAGTTCCAAATTGCTCTCCAGAATGGTTGAATCATTTCACAATTCCACCAGCAATGCATTAGTGCCCCAGTTTTCCCACATCCCCTGCAACATTTATCATTATCTTTTCCTATCATCTTAGCTAATCTGAGGATTATAAGATGATATCTCAAAGCTGTTTTAATTTCTCTAATCAATTAATGTCATGAGCCAGAACTCTGAAACCAGGATTCTTATGAGGTGTTAAGTCAGCGGAATTGATAAGACAATGTTTATATAGTTTAGCATGATGATTAATAGTTCTCTAGTTCAATACATGTACTTAGTACTTAAGAGAGTTCTACAAGATTGACACCTATTTTATAAGATTCATACCTATGATAATGTAATTATAATAGAGTATATAACAGCCAGCAGGGACTGAGAGACAGACTCATTCCATAGTCCACCTTTGTGGTGGCTGGAGACTGAAGCAAAAGCCCTGGGACTCAGAGAGAGATTCACTTAATTTCACACCAGCTTGGTGGCTGGCCCCCTGCACTCCCCGCACTGAGACCAAGGCTCTCCAGAAAGCTGTCCTTGACCCCGGGCAAGGAAATTTGATTGTGAAGGAGATAATAAAGGATTTGGACTTGAATTATTCTTGTGGTGATTACTCTACTGCAAAGAAGGCTGCCTCAGAAACCTCCAGAAAACCAACCAGAACACTACAAATAAATGTAATAATTTCTCTAATCAATAGGAATTTAGATCATTTTTTCACATACCTCTAGATGGCTTTAATTTAATCATCTGAAAGTTACCGATTTATATCCTTTGACTATTTATCAACTAGGGAAAGACTTGTATTCTCATAAATTTGACACAGTACTTTATATATTTTAGAAATGAGACTTTTATCAGAAATGCTGTCAATATTTTTCCTACCTTTGTAATTCCCTTTTAATCTTATTTCTGTTAGTTTTATTTGTGCAAAATATTTTTAATTTGATGTCCATTTTTAGAGTTTTGCAACAATGTTCCTTGGGGCTATCTTTGTGGAGTCTCTTTCCACAGGTGATTGCTGTTTCTAGAGTGTTGGGACAGTGTTTCTTAATGACTTTTTGTAGAATTCCATATGGGCACTCTTTTTGGCCTTCAAGTAGGCCAATAATTTACATTGTCTCTTCTGGATAAATTTTTCAGGTCAGCTGTTTAGCCAATGAGGTATTTCATATTTTCTTCCATTTTTTCTATCTTTTTAGTTCATTTGACTAATTCTTGCTGTCTCACCTACAATTATTTTAAATGGAAATTCTCTTTATATTTCTTGCTTTTGGACTTTGTTGATAACATATAAAAATACTGATGATTTATGTGGATTTGTTTTGTATTCTGCAACTTTCCTAAAATGTTTAAATTGTTTTTAGTAGCTTTAAAATTGATTCTCTAGGATTCTCTAAGTATGCTCTCATATCATCTGCAAGGAGGGATAATTTGATTTCCTCATTATGTACTCTAATTCCTTAAATTTCTTTTTCTTCTCTTACAGTAAAAACTAACATATATAATACAATATTGAATAGGAATATTGATAGTGGGCAACCATATTTCACCCCAATCTTATTAAGAATGGTTCTAGTTTATCCATATTGCACATGAAGGTTGCTGATGGTTTTAAATAGATGCTACTGATCATTTTATTTATACTGATCATTCCTATGATCTCTAGTTTTAACTAGGACTGGCTGCTGGATTTATCAAATGTTTTTTTTCTGCATTTGAGATAATCATAATTTGAGAAATTTGAGAAATCATAATTTCTGTTAATTTAATAAGTGATATAGTCAATTATGCTAATATTTTTTTCTAATATTGAACCAGTCCTGTATTCTTGTATAAATTTACTTGGTCATGGTGTATTATCCTGGAGATAACTTGCTGCAATCTCTTTGCAAATAATTTCTTTAAGATTTTTGCATCAATATTCATTAGGTAAAATGATCTATAATTTTTGACCCTATCTAATTTGGTATCAGCACCACATCTGTGTCACAAAAGAAATTTGAGAAGATGACAGAGATGGCATCTTTTTCTCCAACCTTCTCTACAACTCTCAAACTAATTACGAAATCCAGCCTCTAAATTAGCTCTGGATAAGCCGAACCCATAAATATTGGGAATGCAATATCAGCAGAAGATAATTTCAAAGATCACCAGCAAAGGTCTATTTCATTTGGAAATGGGAGGAAGGCAGCCAGTACAAGCAGCTGAGTACAAACGCCAGCATAAACAGCCTAGAGTCCTGGGGTGGTGCAATCTCTGCTGGCAGTGTGGAGTGGAAAATCTATGGGGAGAAAACAGACCAGAAAAGGTCTGTTTCAATCAGAAACAGGAGGGAGGCAGTGAAGGACAAACAACTGAGTGCAAATGTCAGCACAAATAGTGCAGAGTCCCTGGGATAGTGCAGACTCATGTGGCAGAGAATCTAGGAGGAGGAATCTACAGGAATCTACAGCAGTGTTGGCCACTCTGTCCCATTTGCAAGCCAGTAGATCAGCAGAGAAGTTATAAAACATTCAATACAAAAACAAAAGGTAAATAGTGAACCTGAAACACCATAATCCCACTGACCTGGCCAAGCCCACCCAGTACCGGAAGTGCATCAGCACTGACTCAGCACAGCTGTGCTGCTTGGAAAACCTCCTTTACCCTAAGGGCAGACATTAACTTTTTTTTTCTTTTTTTTTTATGAGTAAAAAGTAAAGAGGACTCTGACAATAGACAGCTTTTATGGTAAAAGAGGAGAACAGGTTGCAAACCCTGAGGAGACTAAAGCCAGATTGTCTTGAGATGAAGCCCCAAAAGGCAATATAACCTGCTCCTCAAGGTTCACCTAGAAGAAATTAAAAATGATTTTAAAAGACAGGTAGAAGAAAAATGGGGGAAAGAAATGAAAACTTTGCAAGAGGATTTGGAAAAGGCAACACAGAAACTATCTGAAGAAAGTTCACTATGAAATAGACTTAGTGAAATGGGAAAAGCATATTAAAAAATAAATTTGATAAAATGAAAAAGAAACTGCCAGAAAAACAGAATTTGTGAAACAGAAAAAAAAAAAAAAAACTCCTTAAAAAAGAAGTTGTGAAATGGAAAAAATTCCATAGAACAAAAAACCTCATTAAAAATCCAATTGGAAAAATACAAAAAGAAGTAAAAAAAAAAAGTAAATGAAGAAAATAATTCACTAAAATACAGAATTGAACAAATGGAAATTAATGACACAATGAGACAAGAATCAGTCAAGCAAAACCCCAAAAAATGAAAAAAAATGTAAAATACCTAATTGGGAAAACAATTGACCTGGAAAATAGATTGAGGAGAGATAATTTAAGGATTATTGGACTCCCTGAAATACATGATAAAAAATAGTCTAGACACTGTAATTTTCTTGGGGTCTTTGGGAGCAACCTTCCTTTCAGTCAGAGTAATCATCACAAGTGCAGTCAGGTGTTAAAGTACAAATCCTTTATTGTCTCCTTCAAAGTCCTATCTCCTTCACTTGGGGCTTGGCTAGTTTTCTGGAGGACTTCCAGAATCTTGGTTTCAATGGAGAAGCAAAGGAGGAGAGCCTATCACCACAGCAGTGTGAGATGGGACAAATCTGTCTGAATCCAAGGGCTTGTGCTCCAGACACCAACCTCCAGTCTTCTCTGGCCTCTGAATGAATCTAGCTGAGATTGTCTGAGCTTATATGCTCTCTCATCATAGGTGTGAATCTTGTAGAACTACATTAAGTACTAAGTACATGTACTGAGATACCATTGTCTTTATCAATTCCACAGTTGGGGAATGGCTGAATAAGTTATGGTATATGAATGTCATGGAATATTTTTGTTCTAAAAGAAACAGTCAGCAGGATGATTTCAAAATGGTCTGGAGAGACTTACATGAACTGATGCTAAGTGAGTAAGACCAAGAGAACAATGTATACAGCAACAACAAAATTATGAATTCTGATAAATATGACTCTTCAACAGTGAGGTGGGATGGAGTATACAGAAAGAGGAGTGTGGGGTGAATATGGTTCACAACATAGTATTTTCAACTTTTTTGTTGTTTGCTTACTTTTTGTTTTTTTCTCATCTTATTTCTTTTTGATCTGATTTTTTTTTGCGCAGCATGAAAACTATGAAAGTATGTATAGAAGAATTGCACATGTTTAACATATTGAATTACTTGCTATCTTGGGGAGAGAGTAGGGAGAAGGGAGAGAGAAAAATTTTGAAACACAAAGTTTTTCAAGGCTGAATGTTGAAGACTATGTGCATATATTTTAAAAATAAAAAGATATAAATTTTAAAAATTAAATTAAATTAAAATATATAAAAATAAATACAATAACAAAAATTCTATTAACTTAAAAAAAGAAAAATAACAGATCCGGAGAATAGATCAAGAAGTGAAAACATGAATAATGGGACTACATGAAAGTTATGATCAGAAAAAGAATCTTGATATAATAATTCAAGAAATAACTAAATCGTTCTGAAATTTTACAAGAGGGGAAAGAAAAAAAGAAAAAAAAATCACTGAGCAACACCTGAAAAAGATCTTACAAACAAAACATATCATAGTCAAAATCCAAAATTCACAGATCAAGGAGAAAATATCATGAGCAACAAGAAAAGAATAACTCAAATAAAGCAGAACGATATTAGAATCAGACAAGACCTATTGCAGCTACATTAAAAGACTTTATTTTATTTATTTATTTGTTTGTTTGTTTGTTTGCTTGCTTGTTTGTTTGTTTGTTTATTTATTTATTTATTTATTGCTAAGGCAATTGGGGTTAAGTGACTTGTCCATGGTCACAAGCTAGGACATGTTAATTGTTTGAGGCCAGATTTGAACTCAGGTTCTCCTGACTTCAGGGCTAGTACTAAAACTGTAGATCTTGAACATCATTTATCAAAGAGCAAAAGAACCAAGGTTGTATTGGAAAATATCAACACAGCAAACTTGACCATGATCTTGATTGGAAAAACATTGGATATTCAATGAATTGACAGACTTTGAGAATTTTGCTGGAAAAAAACCCTGAATTTAATAGAAAATTTGACATATGAGATCCAAGAGAAATATAGGGTAAACATCAAAAAAAAATTTCAAGGGATTCAAAAAAGACAAACTGTATATGTTTTATAACTGGAAATGTAAACTATATTGTCATTAGTAATTGGGTAGTTACAAAGAAAGACTGGGGTAGAGCTGAGTATAATGTGGTTCTAAAAAGCAAAACCATTTAGGAAAACATAAAAACAGTAATTAGGTTATACAAATAATGTACAAAAATAAGAAATTACAAAAAGTAATTAAATAAGGGAAGGGGACTGGTGGTTTTGTGTCAAGGAAATGTAAATGTCTGGTCATCTCTAAATTATCCTGCCGTCTCAACTCAATCTCCCAGCCAGACTCTCTCCTTCCAGAGAGCCGTCCCAACTCTATCCCAAACTAGACTACTCTCCAGACCCAATGCTGCCCTCTTTTATCCTTGCAGAGCTTGTAGTGAGAACTCAACAGGGTTCTTGTGAGAAAATACTTCAACCAATGAACTTGTTCCTCTTAAAGGTGCAAACTTCTTTTAAACATGTAAACTCTACCTCAGAAGATCAAAAGTGTAAACTCCCTTCAAAGGCTGGAACTAAAGGTGTGAATTCTGAGTTAGAGAATTGCCTAGACAACCTGAGTTCTCACCTTGTAATACTAACATCTCCCCCTTTCTTTAGATTTAGAACATAGAGTGGTCATGACCTTGAAACATAAATCCATCAATATGGGAGGTATTACACATAATTACATAAATTACATAAACATAAATTAAACATAAAGTAACATAACACATGCTAGAAGTGATGTAACAAATAATATGATCAAATAATCATAAATTGAAAATTTATAATGTCCATAAGTCCATTGTCCATTAGTCTCAACTTGTGTTAGGAAATCCAATGATTCCTGCTGGTTTTAAAGTTCTTTAACATTCTTATTAGCCATGCTCTTTCAGTTTCAGATATTCCTTAGATTTTTCTCCTTTGATTTTGAGTTCTTTCTCTTTTTCTGTCTCTCTCTGATGGACAAGGTGAATATGGCTTGTTGGCATCCATCTGATTCCTTCTCCATCTGAAGAAATACAAGCAAATCCTCTCCCCCAAGAAGTTAACCTATCTGGTCCCTACCACTTTCTGGGTCTCTCCACATCACCTGGTGATTATCTAAGGACAGTGGAGCTGCTCGCACTGGACACTGACCTTCTGGTGCGTTATAAAACCTGTCTGCTGAAGCCAGTGCATCTTTGTCAAAAATTAGAAAATTAATGGTATAGAGAACTAAATTTAGAAGTTCTCTAGGGTTACCAATGGTTCCCCCTTTCTTTTGATTTTGGAGGAGTGTCTTAATGTCTCTGTTTCTTCTCTCTACTATTGCCTGACCTTGCAGATTAAAAGGTATGCCAGTGGTGTGTAAAATCTTATACTGCACACAAAAGTGTACAAAATGTTTAGAAGAATATGAAGGTCCATTATCTGTTTTTATTTCTTGTGGCACACCCATGATTGCAAATGCTTGGATAAGGAATTCAGTGACCACTCGGGCTGTCTCTTTTGACATTGGCACTGCAAAAGTGAATCCAGAAAAGGTATCTACTACCACATGGATAAAAGACAGAAGATCAAAAGATTTATAATGGGTCACATCCATTTGCCAGATTTTATTGGGTCTCATACTACGAGGATTCCTCCCTGGAGGGAATGTAGGAGCATGGAAAGGAAGGCAAGCTATACAGCTTTTTACTATGCTCCTAGCTTCCTTTCTTGTTATTCCAAATTGTAAATGTAAAGCTCGAGCAGTTTGATGATATTTAGAATGAGATTCTTGTGTTTCCTGAAATAAAGGAGTACTGGCCAACATAGTTGAAAGGGTTCCTTAAAGAGCTGATAAATATTAGAGGCTGCAAATTTTATTTATTAGAGGTTGCAGTTGATTGGTAGTTAAACCTAACACTGGACGCATCCATTGCATACCTTCTATTAATTTTTGGAAATCATTTAAAGTATCCAACTTCTCTGTTCTTAAAGAAAGCTTTTGTATTGTGAGTGTCTTAGGATATACTTCATATCCCAAATATTGAAAAGGAGCATGTCTTTGAATTTTTTCTGTAGCTATATGCAGTTTGTAGTACTTTAATGTTTCCATGGTCTTTTGTAGGCATGCTTCTAACATTTGTTCCTCAGGTGCACATCCCAAAATATCATCCATATAGTGTAACAATATTACTTTTGGAAATGCTTTTCTTACTGGCGCAAGAGCAGCAGCAACATACATTTGGCACATAGTAGGGCTGTTTTTCATTCCCTGTGGCAAAACTGTCCATTCATATATTTTATAAGGCTCAGCCAAATTAACACTAGGCACTGAAAAAGCAAATCTTTTACATCCTCCTTATCTAGAGGGATAGAATAGAAGTAATCCTTAATGTCTATAACCCATAGAGGCCATTCTCTTGGCAACTGAATAGGAGATGGAAGTCCAGGTTGAAGAGTTCCCATAGTTTCTATCTGTTCATTTACTCTTCTTAGATCAGTTAACATCCTCCATTTTCCAGATTTCGTTTTCACCACAAATACTGGGAAATTCCAGGACTTAAAGAAGGCCACAAGTGTCCTTGGTCAAGTTGTTCTTTCACTATGTCTAATAGGGCCTGAATTTTATCACTTCTTAAGGGCCACTGTTCTACCCACACTGGTGATTCAGTCTTCCACTGAGTAGGAACTGGTGAAAGTACAGGTAGGCTTTCAACAGCAGCCCTGCCTAAAAAGCCAAAGTGCTTATTTGTAATCCTATCTACTGTAAAATGTCTCTTCCCCACAGATTGATGGGGATTTTTTCAACCACAAAAGGAGTAAAAACTCTTGTTTCACTTTCAATCATCTATCTCAAAGGCCTAGCACTAACTTCTGCTGCTAGTGATCCTCCTACCCCAGACATGTAGGTGTCTGCCCTAATCTTTGGCCAGTGACTGGGCCAATTGGCACCTCTAATAACTGTACAATCTGCACTCGTGTCTACCAATCCTTCAAATGGTATTCCATTTATATAAATAGTAAGCATAGGTCAGTCAGCTGTCACAGCTGCTGTCCAATATATTCCTGGATTTTGTTCATTGGAGTCAGAATCTGGGCGACTATCACCAGGTTGCTTATTAGGGGTACGTAACAATAAGCTTGATGTTACTACTTCTCCTGGTTGATAAATTGCACGCTGTCTACCTGTATTAGTGACTGGGATATTGGCTACACGTTCTCCAGTTTCCCACATCAGTGTATGGATGAACACTGTTTTGTAAGCATTCTCAGAAGGTGAAATGGTCAAGCCTACTGTGCCTGGAGGCAAAGGATCCATAGGCTCAACAGGAACAGATTTCACTTCTCCAGAAAATATCTCAGTTCTACTGCATACAACTCTATTTTTCCTAATTTCAGTCCCTTTCTTCCATCTGATTGCCTTTTGGCTGATTGATCATGTCTTAAATTTCTCTGGATGTAACCTTGAATGCCATCATGCTCCACTTGGGACCTTAAGCTGGTCCCCGCCTCTCATTTCCCTAGGTCAATCTACATTCGGAGGCCCAGTGGAGACTCTTGTGGCATTTTGGACATGGCGTTTTAGGTCTTCTCTCATCCTGTCTTCTCACTCTATCTCCATATCTACACTGAGCTCTTAGATGTCCAATTTTTCCACATTGGAAACATCTACAAATTTCTCTGCCAAGAAGGACCCTGTCTTTCCATATTCACAGTCCGGGTGTAAAAAGCATTTGTTCCCACTGTGGCACATCGTCTTATGATCTCCTCTAAAGGAGCATCTTTGTCTAATCCCCATATAATTCTTTTGCAAATCTCATTGGCATTTTCCTTAGCCAGATGTCTGGTCATTATTTCTGTAGCTGCATTTTCTCCAATAGTTCTTTTGACAGTAGTTTGCAGACATCCCACAAAATCCACAAAAGGTTCCTTGGGACCTTGCTCTATTTTAGTGAAAGCCTCTTGCCGATCTTTCTGTCCAGGGAGGGAACCCCAAGCTTTTATTGCAGCCTTAGCAAATTGCTCATACACTGTCATGAGATAATTAATCTGTTCTGAATTCTCTACATACTGACCTTCACCAGCTATTTGCTCAAAAGTGAATTGTGTGTTAACTCCTATTTCCAAATTGCCTCTGACTTGGATCTTACATAATTCATGAAACTCCGCAAGCCACAACAGATTTTGTCCATGTTCTAAACATGTCTTTGCTATGGATTTCCAGTCATTCGGGGTTAGGACTTCATAAGACAAGCCATCTTGTAACATTTTAACATAAGCTGATGTAGCCCCATAAAAGGTATAATCTTTTTTCAAATCTTTAATTTTATTCAAATCTAAAGGTGTATATTTTCTCCTTTTTTGACCTACAGAGTCAATCCCTTCAATCACAGGATATGCATGTATAAAATCACTTATATCCTGTCCTTCTCTCTTAGCCTTAATCAATGCTTTTTCTAATCTTGTCATAGGCTGCTTCACAGGCAATTCTGTTTGTGTTTCTGCCTCTTCCCCTCCTCCTTCTTCCTCAATCCCTGAAGGTGGAATTGATGTGGGCCTATCAATAATCTGCTCTCTTGGCCGGACTGATGCTTCTTCAAGTGAATCAGAGTCATCACACCCTAATTCCTCATTTAAATCCCCTTTCCCTTGGGAAAGATCTTGATCTTTCTTTTTTTCCTCACACTTCCTCCTCTGTTCATTTTTAAAACTTTTCCTTCTCCTACAACTTGCTGGATAGTTTAAGGCTAATTGAACTATGTTGTATATATAAAATACCTCTGCAGAAATTGAAATAGGCCCATTTTTTTGTGTGAAATTCTTTCAGTTGAAGTCCCACTAGCTTCCAGTTATCTACATTTAGTTTTTCTTCCTCTAAGAACCAAGGGGATGTGCATTTTAAGGTGCCCAAGAGTTTAGCAATCTGAACCCAGGTTACAAGTAAACTCTACTCCTCAATTATCTTAATTATACTCTCTATAACACCACTCCTGGATGGGGCTGTAGCTGAGGCTGGGGCTGAGTCGGCTGAGGTCGAGGGGAATGTCTTTAGCTAACATTTGCCCCATTTCAGCTATAAGAGATTGTTGGTTTAACCCTTAACAATGTAAGTTCCTTATTTGTCTATTAGAATACTCACCTAATCTCCTGGTCACTGGAGGACTTCAGTGGAGGTAGGGTGTCTGTCCCTGTTTGGGTGCCAAATTGCGAAGGTCTGGGCTAGCTCTTCTGAAGGGCTCAGAATCAGTCCTTGTCAGGATAAGCAAAAGTCCTTGCTCCAAGTTGGGTGCCAAATTGTAAAGGAAATGTAAAGGTCCGGTCGTCTCTAAATTATCTTGCCATCTCAACTCAATCTCCCAGCCAGACTCTCTCCTTCCAGATAGCCGTCCCAACTCTGTCCCAGACTAGACTACTTTCCAGACCCAATGCTGCCCTCTTTTATCCTTGCAGAGCTTGTAGTGAGAACTCAACAGGGTTCTTCTGAGAAAATACTTCAACCAATGAACTTGCTCCTCTTAAAGGTGCAAACTTCTTTTAAACCTGTAAACTGTATGTCAGAAAATCAAAGGTGTAAACTCCCTTCAAAGGCTGGAACTAAAGATATGAATTCTGAGCTAGAGTATTGCCCAGACCACCTGAGTTCTCACCTTGTAATCCTAACAGTTTTGGAATCCTATTAACATTGGGGATTGTTTATAGAGGGAAAAATACATACATACACAAAACACACATATATACATACATATATATGCATATATGCATATTAAAGTCTTTTAAACTTATTTAAAAATAAGAGAGGGAAAGACTAGAATAAGATTTGGTATAGAGGGGTATACAGATTAACAGAGATGGAATGGATAGAAAAAGGATGGAAAGAGAGTATAATAAAAAGATCCTGGGAAGGGATTAGGTTAAATACTAGCAAGACAAGGTAGAAATAAAGCAGAGGCATCAGCAGGAATAGGAAAAGAGATATATACAAACATAATAATGATCAGGAGTAGAATTTATTAGAAAAAATCAGTGATAGTAATCATTGATCTCAGACAAAGTTAAATCCAAAATAGGTTTAAGCAAAAGAGAAAAAATAGGGAAATGACATCATAGGTCAGCTATGTTAATCAATATTGTCACTGACTTTAAAATAACTTAGTAGTATAAAAATTAGAATATTGCTACGATATAGGAAATGGTGACTAGGTAAATTTAGAAAAAAAAAACATAGACTTAGATTTATGAATGATAATGCTATTCACTTTCAGAGAAGCAGAGGTACAACTAGTAATGTATTCAAAAAGTCTAAAGACATGTGCAATGTGTAACATCTATGGATTTTCCATGAAAGGGTAATCCATGAAAGGGTGGGTTAGAGATGGACTTACTTTTGTCACATTTTCTCTCTCGTTCCCTCTCTCTCTCTCTCTCTCTCTCTCTCTCTCTCTCTCTCTCTCTCTCTCTGTGTGTGTGTGTGTGTGTGTGTGTGTGTGTATGTGTCTCAGTTCTATAGATAGAGATATAAGTATATTTTGGCAGTAGAATACAGTAAATAAAGTGCTGGCTTCAAAGTAAGGAAAACTTGAATTTAAAACCTCTAAGACATATTGACTATAAAACCTGGTCAAGTCATGTCCTAATATATGGTCAATTTTTGTATAGGTTCGATGAAATGCCAAAAAGAAAGTGTACTCCTTTCTGTCTCCATTTAGTTTTTTAAAAAATATATCATACCTAACCTTTCTAGTTTTATATTTACCTCTTTAACTTCTTTCTTATTTATTTTGTGCAGGGATCCAGCCTCTGCAGGGGATCCAGGGAATTAAGCAGAGGATCAGGGTCGGTATCAAAGGAAGACAGAAGTCATGGGGTAGTTTGAGTGAGGAACAGATGGAAGTGATGCTTCCACTTCTCTCAGGCTCCTTCAGGCTTTATTTTATACTATATCATGATCATATACTTTTCTTTAGGGCAACATAGTCTTCAGACATGTGTCTGATTTATTGACCTTTATATGTTACTACATTTGTCATTTAATATTTGAGTAAGTTTTTTGTGATTAAGTGTTAATTATTGATTACATTACACGAAGCCAATAATGAAAGGTAAATGTTATACAATGTTAAATGTCAGTGAATTTTGGTAGTTTACTTATGTTTTCTTTGTCAACTCTATAGATTTGATTCCTCTGACTTGAAACCATATATATAGGCATTTAGGGCAATTCCTAGTTATACTTTACCCATCTTTTGGTTCCTAGATATACTGATATTTTCTGAGTCTAAGTTGGTAAACACCATTATTTCTTGGACCTTTGGATTCCCTCCAATAGTAACAATGATGTTCTCTACTTTATCATTTCTCTCAGTGAGAGATTAGTTTTATTAGGACAAAATATGCATGTGGAATCATTTCTAGTTATAACTTGCCCAAATTCCCCTTGTTACCAGATTTTTTAAGATAATGTTTTAGTGCTGTAATCAAGCCAATTATAAATAATATAGGAAATAGTAGTCCACTAATGAGAATCATAGAAGGAAATGTTGTTCCTGCATGACTGCTATGCACATTTGATCTCAATGCTGGGCTTTGCCAATCTGTTCAGAGATTGCAGCTCTCAACAATTTTGTGGTTTCATTTATCTAGTTCTGAGGGTGGAAGGTTGAGATGTCCCAGTATTATAATTTTGTGGTCTATTTCTTCTTGCAACTTTCAACTTCTCCTTTAGAAATTTAAATGCTATCCCACTTGGTACATATATGCTTAGTATTGATATTGCTTTGTTATCGATGCTATCCTTTAGAAAGATATAGTGCCCTTCCTTATCTCTTTAATTAGATCAATTTTTCGCTTTTGCTTATTCTGAGATCAGGATGGCTACCCCTGCTTTTTTGACTTCACCTGAAGCATAGTAGATTCTGCTCCAGCCTTTTACCATTACTCTGTATGTATCACCCTGCTTCAAATATGTTTCCTGTAAACAACATGTTGTAGGATTCTGGCTTTTAATGCTATTTGCCTCTGCTTTATGTGTGACGTTACCCCATTCACATTTATGGTTAAAATTACTAACTCTAACTTACATCAACTGATGCTGAGTGAAATGAACAGAACCAGAAGATCACTATACACTTCAACGCTGTATGAAGAGGTATTCTGATGGAAGTGGATATCTTCAACATAAAGAACATCCAACTCACTTCCAGTTGATCAATGATGGACAGAAATAACTACACCCAGAGAAGGAACACTGGGAAGTGAATGTAAATTGTTAGCACTACTGTCTATCTACCCAGGTTACTTATACCTTTGGAAGCTAATACTTAATGTGCAACAAGAAAATGGTATTTACAAACATATATTGTATCTAGGTTATATTGTAACATATGTAAAATGTATGGGATTACCTGTCATCGGGGGGAGAGAGTGGAGGGAGGGGATAATTTGGAAAAATGAATACAAGGGATAATATTATAAATAAATAAATAAATAAATAAAATAAAAATAAAAATATTATTTTAGATCATAATACTAAAAAAAAAAAATTACTAACTCTATTTCCTGCCATCTTGTTAACCCCAGATAATGCTTTTTTCTTTTCTTTTTCCTTTACTTCCATCCCCAGTATTAAACTTATGAGCACTACTTGCCTCACATATCCCTCCCTTTTTAGGATCCCTCCCTCTTATAATTCCTCCCCTTTTCTTAAATCTTTCCCTTAATATTTTTGTATTCCCTTCTATTTAGCTTACTCCTTCTGTTTTTGCTTTTCCCCTCCCACTTTTCAATAGGAGAAGTTTCTCTATCCAAATATGTCTATTATTTTCTCTTTGAGCCAATTCTGATGAGAGTGAGATTCACTTCCCTTCCTTCTTTCCCTCAGGTGTAATAGGCTTCTTTTGCCTCTGTGTGTACTTTCACTTTTCCCTTTCTCTGGTACAATTTTCCTTTCACTTCTAGATCCTTTTTTTATATTATAACAGTAAAACCAAATTGTAATGTACTCTTTATATATAATCATAACAGAAATAGACTTCTCAAGAGTTCTTTTCCCCTTTTTATGCTTCTCTTGAGTCCTATATTTGGAGGTCAAACTTTTT